>NW_027496371.1:0-182500 GCF_021521415.1 Bidens hawaiensis | reverse complement strand
TGTGTTTGACTAGTGGTCATGGGTCAACTATGTGGCAAACTCCTGCTGACTTTGACTTATGGAAGGAGCATATTCCTTCAAGGGGTTTTGATTTGTCATTTAAGGAGTATCATGATAAGCTTCATGGTGAAGCGAATAACTGTTGTCGGTTTGAGTTTCCTTATGCGGCGGGTAGGATCCCTGATAACATGCGGTGCCCTGAGTGCCATCGCGTGATGGAGAAGCACATTGCTTTCCTTTGTTGTCATGATCAAACTGGCCTTCTGGAACCATATTGATCAAGGTTATTATTATTATTATTATTATGCAAAATAAATAGTGGCAAATGATTGTTGTTGTGTTTAAAATTTGTGTTAACAATAAGGTTATATATATAGTGTGTGAAGAGTGTAATAATATGATGAGTCTAAACTAATGTATAAGTTAGACCTTGTTTTGATGTAATAAAATGTTTTATGAATATTAAATAAAGCTTGAATGCATGGGAGATAACTATGAACTTGTATGTTTGTTGCCAAGATAAATTAGATTAAACATGATTATGTGATAATAAATAGTACATAATACATTTTCAGTTTTTCATTAGAAACGAAAAACATTAAAACTTATAGTTGTTAACCACGGTTTTCGTATTTTCAACACGATATTTGCATCTCTGGTCGAAACATTTTTGAAGAACTCTTTCTTTATGTAACAAATGTATCAATTGTTCATAAATTCATCACCAATTCGATTATGCAATTCCGGCTTCACATGCTTTATTGAAGAAAAAGCATCTCTCGACACTAGTCATTTCAACCGGTAAGACTAATGGTAACTTCAGTAAAAGATTGACGAACGTAAATGAAACATGGTTTTTGTTTAAACCACCAAATTCACAAGATTAAATATACCATTTAAGTTGTCAAATGATTTTTCTTCTTTCAAATTATCAGTTTCTAAATTCTATAGTTTATGAATTTATTAGTGAAAGCAAGTGCAACAAAGCCCCTATAGCTCAGTGGTAGAGCGCCAGTCTTGTAAACTGGAGGTCTGTAGTTCGATCCTGCATGGGGGCATTTTTATATACATCTTTTTATTATTATTAATATTAAATATTAATTTATAAACTCACTAACCTTAACCAGCAAATCACAATCTCCATTTGCATTTGAATATTTTTGACATCCAGAGTCTCAAACTGGGGATTCTCAATTTGATATACCAGAAAACGATGTTCTTACGGGCGATGAAGTGTTAGGGATTTGGGCGGATAGTGTGAAGAAGATGAACAAACACAAGTTGAAGAAACTGCGAAAGCGTCTGCCAAGGAAGACATAGTTTGGTGAGAATATTTTGTTAATTGAATTACAATTTTTTTGTGTTAGTTGCTCGAATCGAATAGGTTTAGTAAGATATCAAGTTATTAAACAACTGACATCTGATCATGGTTACTCAAAAAATGTATGTGGAAGGATCAATGATGCCATTTTTGAAGTACTTTCATATGAATTGAAATATCATATTTTCTTGATGATTCGTCGTTTCTATTTAGTCTATTGATTTAGGGCTCGTGTTCATGGCAAAAGAAGTAGAACCGGGATTCATATCTGCATAGACTAGGATAAAAAACAGTAATTAGTTACTGAATCTTGTTGTTTGACATGCTTTTGGAAGTGTATATGTTTTGAATTTCATGCCTATATGAATCAATTTCTCAAATGTATATGCATATTGTTTTAATTGTGATACATAACATGGTTACGTAACTCACTCTCGTTACCTCTCGCATTATACAGTTCAACTCCAACTTGGAGGAATTTTGTGGTCAGGCCGCCTCCGAAAACTACTATGCTGCAAAGGTGCGCAATAGACCAAGCTAGTGGTTGTGTAATTGAGTTTAAACATTAATTAAAGATACAGTTTTCATAAAAATATATATAACTTTTTATTAAGAAAAAACAGTTTCGGGCCTATTGGGGTGTCAGGTTGGAGGCCGCCGATCACCCTGTCCTCCTTGAAAATCGGCCCTGTTTGCGGTCAAGCTATGGAAATACATACCATCAATGGTGATTGACCAATTTATAAAGTCAATGAGTAGTCATATATTATCAACTTGCAATTGTTGAAAGGTAGTAAATCCAAGTCTTATTACTTTATTTTTTAAGAGTAGTTTGTATCATTGTATGGATAACATAAATCCCATATTTCTCTCCTCATTTATATCTACACCTCACACGTATCTCTTATTTCCTATCATTCATTTTGCATAACAACTTTAAATTATTTTCATCCACATTACATTATATGAATAATCACTCTTTAACCACATCCAAAACTTGACAAACTAATGCAACATTTTCAAAAATTCAAATAAAAACTCCCTCTTCCAAATAATCTCATTTTCGCGCAAAATGGCACGTTGAATGGTACTTCTCGCTCTCGTTTCCATTGCGATCATCGGCTTTGTCAGCGCAGCCGATTCACCAACAAGCTCCCCAAAAGCATCACCACCAAGCGGGTCCCCAAAGGGGTCAACGCCATCACCATCAGCCCCACCTAAACCATCCAACGCCCCATCTCCATCTAATGGTTCCCCGGCTAGTTCCCGATTCTTCACCTACCACAAGTAGTGATGGCTCATCACCTAACCCGTCTGAGGCTGAATCCACCGCTAGCCCACCAGCACCCGATTCAGATGCTGGTGCTACAGAATCCACTAATGCTCCGGATTCTGAAGAAGCCGAAGCACCAGAGGGCGAGGAATTAGACGCCGAACTTGAAGAGGATAGCGCGCATGCCTTGAAGGCGTCTATCGTGTCCGGTGCGTTTGCCATTGCTGGATTCTTCTTTTTCTAGATTATGATTGGGATACAATGTATGTAAAAAAAGGATTATGATCTTACAAGTTTAGGAAACATATGAAGTACGTAAATGGAAAACCAACATTGGTAAGTTATTATAGTTTAATTCGTTTGATCTTTTCATTCATGTGTGTGGGTCAAATTGAACCTCATCATCATCATCATCATCATCATCATCATCATCATCATACTCAGTATATCCCACTAATAGCAAAGCTATGGTAGGGTCTGAGGAGGGTAAGATGTAGACAGCCTTACCTCTACCCCATAGGGATAGAGATGCTGCTTCCGATAAGACCCCCGGCTCGATAGTAGTTTTGCATCAAGCCTTGTACATAGGGCACATAGCACTCAATCATCGGGACACCGGCTGATTGGTGCATGTACCATTGTCTTTCGGCTATCAACGCCACCACATAATGCCTGATTAACCTTCCGCCACTTTTAACGTTATTTTCATAAAATTACTAAAATAACGTTAAAATTAGTGCAAATTGAACCTAATGATTCAAAAGATTTTGGGATTTTGCATGCATGAAATTAAAAATGTACAGTATATCCGGATTTTGGATATCCGAAAATTTCGAATAGCAAATTTCGAAAATTTGGTTATCCAAACGGATATTTGAATTGTGAAAAAAAAAACATTATTATTTAATATCTTATAAAAAATTTCCAAAAAACTTGATATATGGGATAATAGTTGAGAATATTTTCAAAAATTTTACTTATTTATTTATGATCAATAAAATATAACCCAAGACTAGCTCGATAAAAACCCGTCTAAAATCTGATCAAACAAGTCGAGTTTGAACCCACGTAAGCACGCTTGTTGGCTCACTTATGAACAAACTCGTCTAAATTAAAGCACAAATCTTCATATGCGTAAAAAAACATGTCTTGTAATATTGCATGTAACAATTTGCTAAGACGACATCAAGACAACTTATCCATGACATTTATCTTCGAGCCTAAGCCCACTCTAGCTTGGCTTAAAAGCATCTGTATTGGGGCGTTTCCTACCCTTTTATTTGTTCAAAACGCCTCAAACACCATTACGCACCTGGCCGTTGGGCGTAGAAGAAGAAAGGTCCCACCCAGTGGCGAAGCTTGGATTAAGACACAGGGGGGGTTGTCAGACTCAAAATGTATAATTTCTCAAACGAAGGGGCCGAGCTCAAATTTTCGGCTGAAAACAGCTAAATTTACACTGCGTATAAAAAATTCGGACGAAAATGAGTAAATTTACACTGCTACGCAAAAAAACAAAACAAAACAGGGGGGCGGGACCACCCTAGCCCTAACTAGTAACTAACCTTCGCCACTGGTCCCAACATTTTCTTTAACCAATTTAACTGTTTTCAACCAATCCCCATCACCTACATCACCTCACATGCATCTTAAGTTAATTAATTTGTACAATTTAAATATCATTTTAATTATATTGGATAAGTGAAACCATTACGTATTTTTGAAAAATATTTTTTTACTTGTTTGACAGTGACATGACATGACGTTTTTCACTATCATTACAAGTGCACAAAAGAAAAAATTACAAAATCCAATCCTATTTATCGTAATGTGGCCCTACACGATGGTGTAGGATATAAAACAACTATTACTTCTAAAATAGAAGCAAAGTAAAGCATGAGTGTGTACTTGCATGCACCTTAATTATGGTTTTCAAAATCTCGTGGTCTTATGGGCCATACCGCATGATTGACGGGTCCGATAGCTAAACTTCATCAACCTATATACTTTTTTAGATATAAAAATCCCCAAAATTGTGGAGAAAACAAATATTAAAAAATAACAGTAGACTATTAATATATTTTGCTTGTACTATTTATAAGTTAAGTATTATAAGTAAACATATTTGCATTATTGCTTGTTATGTATGCTTTACTAAGATATTTAAGAATCATTAAGTCTTAAACAAGTAACACCAATTACTAAATATACGAGATTAACTAATTTAGAAACCTATGTATTCAACGCGTTAAATAATCCAACATGATGTAAACCGGTTGTTTTCTAACGAGGATTTGTACGTTGCACGTGATCAGCCGTTGGTGTAATAAGAAATAATGAATATTTAAGAATTATAAATAAAAAATAATAAAAAATTTCTGAGATAAAATATATTTATGAATCAATAGAATCATTATCAGAGACGGAACACAAAAATCTACACTTCACTGTAAGTCGACGTATACGAACCGATCTTATTTAGTATAATAGTTATATAACTATAATATAATAAGATAATCATTATGGTTTCCCTACTTCCATGTTTGACAAGCATAAAGTTTGAAAAATAAATTCTTGTACACGAAATAGGAAACTATGGCCTAAAATGAAGCATTGATTGGCGGAAATAAGATAAATAATAGATATTCATTTGGTCAACTCTTTTGCACTTAACTTCTTGATCCATATGAAACTCTCATCTTGATTCATATGCAACCAAGCACAAAGGTTGACATTTTAATCAACAAGTAACAACAACGCAGAAAAAGGAAAAAAACTTGAAATGCAACATTGCTATATATAGCTATAATCCTCAATCAACAACGAGATCCTTTTCTACAAGCGAGCGCGCCGGCTGTTCGAGTAATCGACCCCACGAGTGTAGATGGTCTACCACTTAAACTCGATGCTCTTGCGTAAGATGAAGAAGCACCTCCACCCGATTCTCTAAAATACGCGCCATTTAACATCAGATCCCCTTCTGACCTCCAATTCCAGTTCTTCCATTCGCTTTCTGGCGCACTCTCGTGTTTTGTCACCTATGCATTCATTAAACCTTTGATAAATGTAATGTACAAACATTGTAAACATTCTCACTTTCTTTTATATATTTGCATGCACGTACATGTCTATATGTATTAAGGTATAACGTATATGTATGCATACCTCTTTGTCAAATCTTGTATTGGGTGCCAAAAATCTATTTCCTTGGCTATATATGGTAGGTGATGCACTACCACCAATTGCATACATTTCCCAATGTGTATAGTCATTGTTCACCACATGAAAATACCCATGTCTACATCTGCAATATTTCACATGCAAAAGTTAAAAACTTAACAATTAAGCATATATCAAGTAGTTGTTAAATGCCACTTAGTATTCAACTACTTTTACCTTGGCATTCTTTGAACAAGACCTTCACCAAAATGGTTAAATGCAATGGTAACTTGCATGTTCTTATCTTGTGTATAACTATCACTATGTCCCAATAACATGACTTTATCATGATGTGTCATGTAATTGTTAGAAATTGTAATGGCTGTGGATCCATGTATGGCATCAATAAGTCCATCATGACAATTAGACAATGAACAATGATCAACCCATATGTTTTTGCTAGCAAAAATGGATATCCCATCACCATCAGATTGTGTCCACCATCCTGAATGATGTGGAGAGTTTCTAATATTACCATTGCCTGCCTGCTTACAATCATGTATATGAATGCCATGTATGATAATATTAGTAGCATCATGTATGGTAATGCATGGACCATTACCAATATGCACATTCACACCCCTACCATCAATAGTCTTGAATGAGTTCATCACAAGTTCTTGATGTAATTGGATCACCATGTCGCGTTTAAATATGATCCATAACGGTTCGTCTTGGATCACTGCGTGTCTCAGGGTCCCGGGAACAGGGTTTACAGGATTATCATTCCCGGGATCCGTGACAACGTATATCCTCCCATTCCGCCCGCCCATTGCGTTCTTTCCAAACCCAATGGCACAGTCAGCTAAACGCTGGCGGTTGCTAGCCCAGTTAGGGTCACACCGCCAACAGTCATCAATAGGGTTACCTGTCCCACATGACAGGTAACCCAAGCTCCTCCTGGAAGCATTAATGCTCCGGTGGACTTCATTTACTACGGAATCCGGAGTTTGATGGTTTGGTGATGAAGAAGAAGCAATGACTAGTGAAGAAAGTAAGAAGACTATTACTAATGGCACACAAGTGGTGGCCATTGGAAGAGTTAGAAGGTAGGATGTGAGTAAAGTGTAATGTTGCAAATGGTGTTATATAGTGATAATGGGACCGTGATAAATGGCGTAATTAGTTTTGAGATTGAAGGAAAGTAGAGGTTAAAATATTCTTGGAGTTCTCACTTGCGGTGGTTTATTCGGTTAGGGTTTGAGCTTTTCAATAAAGGTCAACATGTGAATACTTTGTTATATGTTTATTAATTTATTAATTTAATAGTGTAAAGAAAAGGCTTCAGTTTTAGTCTAGGTCCTTCAACTTCAAAAACTATGTAACTGTGTCTCACTTCTCACTTTTTAATGTTTACTTAGCTTGCATCAAGCATCTTCAGGTGTTAGGAGAAAAGATAATCTCTTTGACCGACTGACATTTTCTTGTTTGGATGGATATGATGAAAATATGTGTATGTGGATCTAACAGGGCTTTCCATTTTATTGGGCTTAGGAAACAGTGGTTTCACAGCCGGTTAAGCTGAAGTTGCTTCATGCAAGATAACTAAACATGAGAAAGCGTGTCTAATCCTGACAACCAACATGTATTTATTCATTTTGCTTTTGACACTTTTGGTTTTCTCGCGCCTGAAGCTGTGGAGTTACTTAGCCGAGTTCAACGTACTGTCATGCATAATAATGTTATGACTCCAAGATCAGCCAATGTAGTTTTTAAAAGATTGGGTTTTACAATTCAAAAAGAGGTAGTGGCACCGTTTGTTGCACACTTGCCTTCTGTTTCAGTGTAATCACTACTTTGTAAATCACTTATTAGTTTTCTTAAAAACAATAAATTCTTTAAATGCATTTAGAGGGGTTGTTTAGAGTTGAGGTAGCTTGGTTTAGAGTTATGTCTACTATCCATGATCCCCTAGCGACGGTGAACTGAAAAGGCGTTGAACGGTCGTTGTTCTATTGTGTGACAAAAAAATGTCAAGTATTTTATAACTATGCATGACAGAGGTGTAAACTCTTATACTCATCAGCGGGATTCTACTCTTTTTTTGAAAGATTATTGGATAAGGAATTTTCGTCTTAGAGATCGGTTCCCAAGGTTATTCGTTTGCTCTTGATGACAAATTAGATTAAAGACTGTTGTGTCAACAATCGGCATTGGATAGATAACGGTTTGTGGGAATAGAGGCGACCCCATACACCTGCTGGTCCTGTTACAAGAACAATGATTAGAAGGGAACATGCACAACCAAGCGTTTGGCTAATAATCTCGTCTCTTATAATTTGTAAAGAGAGATGGGACAAGTAAAGAACCATATACATAAACTAAGATTATGAAATCAAACAAATGCTAGGTGGTTATGATTAAACTTACAAAGCCGCCAAATAAATGCCGTGGAATAATAAATTTGTAACTAGTTTTGGTTAGAAAACAAATTAATGAGATGTGGTCCTACACTCCTACCATTCCAAAGAATTTGTAGATGGATGTCCGGTTACATGTGGCACTAAAAAAACAATGACATCTAGAAGGATAAAATCTATTTTGCTTGTTTTCTGTTTGTCGTGTGTGTCGATACAAATGCAATTTTTTAATGAAATACATAATAAGAGAAAAGCTCTAATACAATAATTATTTAACATACATTAGATATAAGAATACTTATCGATCCATGAAATCACATCACAAGATCTCAAAATCATTAATACATATCCAGTCAGTCATTGGTTCATCGAAATAAACGATTTTGGATCGTTAATCGATCAACTTTTTACTTTTCTTCACGAAAACCGTTTTTGAGCGTTTTAGGTTTTCGGTTGAGCGTTTTGAGCGTTTTAGTATTTTTGCCTTTGAGCGTTTTGGTTTTTGCATTTTAGCGTCTCGCGTACTTACCATACGTTATATATAGTAACCCCACCCTACATAATAATCAAATTAAAATTGAATTTCTTTAACGGTTATGATTTTAGGTTAGAAACCCATGGTTGTTGTTCCATATAATATCACTATACTAGTATGATTTTTTTAACGGTAAACATTTACTTTTATTCTACTTTAGAGCATCTGCAGCTCATTCTCTAAAGTTGTCAATCCCATATAATTTGTGGTAAATTTTGAAAAAACCATTAAAATCACCTCTCCAATCCATTCCTTATTATATGGATGAGTTATATGACAACTAAAATAAAAACCTAAATATAGGAATTCACTTTTAATCCATACCATATAATATATCAAATATATCACAATCACCATATACTATATAACAAGACAAAAAAGAAACAAATAATAAAATAAGAATTTATGGATATGAATAGGGAATAGAATGTGAAAGATTTTTGAAAAATAATAGATAAATTTTTGAAATTGTGTTTTTAACTAAATTATAGGAAAAAAATATATAGAATGGGCTGGGAATTGTGTTTACATCAATTACTCTTCTTGTCCAAATCCAATTATCTGTATTGATAAGTTCATTTTAATTTTAACATGTGTTGTTTAAACCCTTTTTTTTTCTTTCTAATTATGACTTTTAATATAATATATTGGGTAAATAAACAAATAAAAAAGTTCATTAACATCACGGTAACAGTAAAAGTAACATGGCTCTTTTATTTCGAGTGGTATACTATCATGAGACCCACTGGTTTGACTCTTGCCAACAAAAACAACTTTGGTTTTTAATATGTCGGTGCTTTATTAAAGTTAACAGACATGTGAACTAATAACAACAGAATATATATATAGTAGGATTTTTACATTGGCTAAATTTAAACTTCAAAACTGGGAAAAGATAAGTATATTGCCTATTTGATAACTTTGTTTGGATAAATAAGGTTTCCTGTTTAACATCCATGAAAATTACATTAAACGTTTATATGCACTTGCAATGGATATCTCTCAGTGAAATAAGTTGCAATGCCGTTATTTCCTTGTGAGATAACGTAACTTACACCGAAGTTGATGTGTAGTTTCAACATAAAGAACAAGCACACTAATTTCTTTCGAAAAAGGGTTTAGAATCCGAAGAATCCCATATCGTTATATCTTTGTCAAATATTAAATTATAAATATCAACACGTTCTAATAGACACTACTAATTACGCATGTAATTATGGTATTGAAATCAGTCTTTATACTATTGTAATTAGCCTTGATTGTATGATTTATCTTCAAAAATAGGAGATCTCTTGTATCATTATATATTGATTACCATGAATGGAAGAAGACAAGGAATCATATTATTCTATATGATATCAGAGCGTTGTATGGGGAAGGGATAAATGGATTCTTCAAACTGGACATGACGGGATATAATAATTTGATTATTGGAGATGTCAAAACATTTATATCCGCGATGGTTTGAAGGGTAGCCGAGAAAGACACAAGGTTTGGAGCGATTTGTGAGTTTGTGTATGGGGTGATGGGGTAGCATAGGCAACCAAATACGCGAAGGTGTGTATAGATTGGGAGGACATTGTATAGAGAGGTTGTGGGTGATAAGAATTTATTGGTTTTCTTAAGAAGAATATTTAGGAGGTAGGTGGCGGTTTCAAGTGCATGATGCCAAAATGAGGGAGGTAGAGAAGCGTGAGATAAGATGGTACGAATCATGTTGTTGATGGTTCGTATTTTTCTCTCGGCTTTGCCATTTTGGGAGGAGGTGTGTGGACACGTGAAACGTAATTGCATTCCATTGATGTGACAAAACTGTTTAAAATTATTGTTGGTATATTCGGTGCCGTTATCACATTGGAATTGCTTAATTTTACGTTCAAACTGTGTATGAATGTTGTTATGGAAGTTGGTAAATGTGTTAGAAACTTGAGATTTATTGGTAAGAGGATAAGTCCATAAAAAATCCGTTAAGTCATCAAGAAATAATATATAATAGCGGTGACCACCGGTGCTCAAAACCGGGGAGGTCCACAAATCACTATAAATGATGTCAAAAGGTAAATGAGTTTTATTCATAGAATCATAAAACGGAAGTTTAACATTTTTGCCAAAAACACATGATTGACAAAGCGTATTGTTTGGTTTACTGAAATTAATAATGGAACTAGACTTTAACGAATGCAATAAAGTGTTGCCCGGGTGCCCAAGTCGTTGATGCCAACGGTCTTGAGTAATGCCAACTAAAGCGGTAGGGTTGGTGGGAGGCTTGATGAAATTTGTGGTAAGAGGGTAGAGATCTCCCGAGCTATTGCATCGTAGGATAGGTTCCTTGGTCTTGAGATCCTTTACAAGAAAACCAAACGGGTCAAATTCAATTGAAAGTAAATTGTCCGTCGTTAGGCGACGGACCGAGATGAGATTTTTAATTAGGTTGGGAGCATAAAGAATGTTGTTTAGTTTAAGTGGGGGGAATGGGGGTGGTAAGGTTATGTTGCCTTCCAATAACGGGAATGGTTGTCCCGTTCCCAACAATTATTCGCTTATTAGTGCAAGTATTAAAAATAGACGGGGAATTCATACCGGGTTGTTCCATGTGGTCAGATGCACCGGTGTCCATGTAGCCGACGGGATCGGACGGCTGACTCATAGACAGAGTATAGAGCGCCTGTGCAATGTCGGTTGGCGTCGGGCTGTAAGTAGCCAAGTGAGCCTGTGCGGGCCGTGGGCCCAGAATTCCCTGTGAACCAGTCTGCCGAGGGGTTGACGGGTAAGGGCAGGGTGGTGTTTGGTTGGGTTGTGGACTGTAGTTAGCCCATTGGTTGGAGGCCCAGTTGTTGGGAAAAATAATGTAAGGGTGTTGGTTTTGAGTTGGATGGTGGATCTGCCCCCTGGAGCGATTTGGCTGAGATGACGAGGAACGTCCACGACCGCGTCCACGGGAACGGCCTCGGCCACGGGTAGAGTCTGAAGTGGTATGGGGGGCGGCGGAAGAGTGAGTTTGGCTTTGGGCGTAAAGTGCGGTTGCGGCTTGTTGAGAGAGCGAGTATAATCCTGAAACCGGTCTGCCCATTGGTTTCGTATTGTTCGGTGAGGCCGTTTAAGGTTTGTAGGACAATATCATTTTCGTCAACCGGTGCATCAACATTATTCAGTTGATCGGCCAAGACACTCTGAGCAAATTGGCCAGTGAACCGGATTCTTCATTTGATGACCCCACCACCTACAGAAGCCTTGCGGGTGCTTTACAGTACCTAACATTCACAAGACCTGACATAGCATACGCCGTTCAGCAAATATGTATGCACATGCACTCTCCTTGCATGGCTCACTGGAACGCTCTTAAGCGTATCATCAGGTACTTACAAGGCACCGCTGACTATGGCCTTCATCTCCGATCTTCTGCGGCACTCTCCATCCGAGCCTACACTGATGCTGATTAGGCAGGTTGCCCGGACACTCGTCGCTCTACATCCGGGTATTGTGTCTATCTCGGCGACAACCTGATTTCATGGTCCTCTAAGAGACAATCCACCATCTCTCGTTCTAGTGCGTAGGCCGAATACCGTGGGGTTGCAAACATAGTTGCGGAAATACGTTGGTTGCGAAATCTTCTTCTTGAGCTACATCACCCTTTGACCAAAGCTTCCTTAGTCTACTGTGACAATGTCAGAGCCATTTACTTATTAGGCAACCCAGTTCAACATCAACGAACCAAGCACATCGAACCCGACATTTTAGGGAGCACGTTCAAAAAGGCCTGGTTTTCGCATACTCCACATGCCTTCCCGCTTTCAGATAGTAGACATATTCACCAACGGACTTCCTCGAGTTCTCTTTGACGATTTTCGATCCAATCTAAGCATCCGTATGCCTCCCGCTTCGACTGCGGGGTGTAATAGACACCACTAAATACGCATGTAATTATGGTATTGAAATTAGTCTTTATACTATTGTAATTAGCCTTGATTGTATGATTTATCTCCAAAAATAGGAGATCTCTTGTATCATAATATATTGATTACCATGAATGGAAGAAGGCAAGGAATCATATTATTCTATACGTTCAATCAGGCCCGGCCCATAGAGTGAGGTAGGGAGGTCGACGACCCAAGGCCCAATATCTTTTAGGGCCCATACATTTTTCCGCAATTATATTATATAATGTATAAACATGTGTAAACTAATAAATAACTAGTTTAAATGGTAAAAACCTCTTCCATTATACAACATTCTCATTTTCTAAACTTATCGATAAAAGCCTATTCGTTTATAACTCCTCACGAGTTTTACTTTTAGTCACATTGTTTTTATTTTTTTATTATTTATAGAACAAAAAGGCTTTTGATTTATAAAAAAAAAAAGTTGTGAGATACTGAGATGTATTCAAATTAGATCATTGCTATAATCTTTTTATTTTGTTAATTGTAATCATAATTGTCATCGTAGACCTTTTTTTATTTTCAGGGCTTATTTTTTTTATTCGTCCCGAACCCTCAAATCTGAATTCTCAGGAACAACCTTGCGTTCACTGAATTCCCCATTAACAAAATATAACTTGTTCGTCATTGAGAGTGCAACAGTATCGGTGATAGTGATAGATTTTTCCAACTACTAAAGCCAAAACCATCAAAGACTCGGGTGAAAATATGTGCAAAAATGAAACTAAAATAGAAAATAAAAAAAAATAATGATATTATAAGAACCCTAGCTACAATTCTAACTCCTTAATCTCTAATTTGTTATTTAACTTACTTTTTTTTCTTTTGGTAATATATGATATTATAATTTTACCATTCATATAAAATGATATTAACTAGAATTCTAGAAACGAAATATATAAATTATGAACTCGTGATGAAGGTCAATTCCGAATTAGGTAACGTGGGATGGAAAATATATGGAGTAAATAAAATGAAAATGAAGCCGATTATAAAATATGACAAATATGAATACAAAGAAGTTGTTCGATCATGACTTATTTATCATGTATTCAAGTTTGTTAATCTTATTGATTTTGCTATTATCATGTATAGCGAGAAAAATGTTGATGTACTTCGTGATGCTAGCCTAGCATCTTGCTAGTGCGAAATTTAACAAAGTATTTTGTTGGTCCTTAAAAAATAGAGAAAATAATTAAAATATAATTTTAAAGTATTCAAAAGTCGGTGATATATATATATATATATGTATATATATATATATATATATATATATATATATATATATATATTTGTCATTTTCCTTGAAACCATGCAATAGAAGCGGGTATATTTTTATCTTATTTCATTTTATCGCATCTTTTCATCAATGTGCAAACATTTCAATTTTTATAGATACGTATTTCGACAATGTTCATTCATTATAACCATTCATGTAATTGACGACATAAACTCATTTCTTGGCAAAGATGACTCATTGATTCGGTATGTTACAACGCTGGTACGGTACTCGTGATACCTCCAATTGCTAAAGCAACCCGTGACAAACCCAAAATATTTTTATCATGAGAGTTAGAAATTTTCAAAAGTAGGTTGTCTATCACTATATATAAAAAAATTTCGGCCTAGTTCGAGTCAAGACACATAATAAAATGATAAATTTAAATATTAAATAATCTAATAATTAAATTGGCAGCAATTGGCAGCAAGTTTTTATATGCGAGTGTATATTAACACACATAGTAACATTTTAATAATCTAGTATTCTAGCAAATAACAAACGAATAAACCATATAGTCTAATTGACTAATAATAATATATATGATAATTCAACTAGCAAGTGATCAACTAATAGGGTAAATCTTAGAAAAAAGTACCTTCAAAAAAAAGTAAGGAATAAGAATACTCTATCAATGGGTTTCCAGTAATTCAATGCCACACAAATGCTTCTCGGCTTCTCAAATTAGCAACGTTGTTCCAGTCTGGCAAAGAATTCATAGAATTCGTAATGACGTGAAAGGGTACGGTGACGTGTTCCGTGTAATAAAGTATAAGGATTTAAATGTAATAAATAGAAATAGAAAGACTAGTCTTGCAATACTTGTAATTAGTCAGGTTCATTCTCGTAACTAGATAACCAACTGTTAGTTGGTTGGTTGTTGTACTTAACCACCGTTTGAGCTAATAAACGATTGCAAAAGTTTGGATATTCTCTCTTCGTTTTCTCTATCATCTCTTTTACTTATCATAACGGAATTTTGGATGTTAATGAGCGTTTACAACTTCTGAATCCACAAATTTCATGTCTAATATTGACTTTTATGCTTGTTTGGTAACAAATAGTGTTCTAAGTGTTTTTCAAAATTTGTTTGACAATTGATTAATTTCCATTACCCCTCAAATTGTGGTGGTTTTATTTGACTTTGAATTAATAGTGCATTGTATAACCTTTCACTTTCAATCTGGTGCACTTTTTCTACCATTATTTTTCTTTCGTTTTTTGATGCATCAATCAGGGATTCATACTTTGGTAATCACGTTACCCATATTGTCAAATTAAATATATTTATATGACATAGATTCAAACAATTATAGTTGGGAACGTTATATTTAAAATATTCAATTGATCACTTATTTTCATGGTAAACTTGAATGTAGTTAATTATCATAAATCATAAGATAACTATAAAACTAATAACTAATATTATTAACATATTACATATGATTAGATGGTGCTCTTATTAGAGTTGGGGCTGGCTAGCTATTAAACCCCTCCTAGGAGTGGTTATCTATCCCATACATAGTATAGTATACAATATACATGATGCTTACATATGTTTACATATATGCATTTTTATAACGGTTATTGTTGGCTTGATCATATTACGGCTAGTCCCCAGGGCATCCGTCTCGAGATCTCTTGGTTGTGGGGCCCACAGATTGTCAAAGTATCACAAGCGCGGAGACGCAGAGTATCTCCTTAACTCCTTTCATACATTAATACTGAGACATCTTCGTATTTACGCACATCTTTGTCAATGGTGTGTATATAATTAAACAAAATAAATTTAATAAGTTGTGAATTTCCTCAACATTTGACATTTTGACCCACGACTCCACTTGGGCCACGAGGCCCACGAAGATTTGCAAAGAAAGACAGCCCACTTTGTTAATGGGTCAACCAAGTAACAGTATTACTGGCCCAATCCAATTCACAGTCACTTATTTGATATGTGAGGTTAAGATAGTTGGATCCGTAGTCCGTAGATGGGATTCAAAATGTAGAAAAAATAAATTAAATCTTTTTGTGTACCTGTACCCGTATCATACCAATAAATTCGGTATTTTCATGTATAATAATACCCCCCCCCCTCCACACCTCCCGATATATAGTATGGCCCGTTCATACTTAACAAGGATGATCAACATCGAATCAACAATTACATAAGTGAGATAAAGCACTTTATTAATTTTGTATAGTTAATATCGGGATAAAAACTTGAGTTCTCATATCACTATTGAATGAATATGAAAATTTGCTAGAAAATATTTCGACTAAGGACATGCATGGCTATATCATCTCTTATACATAAATGTGTCAACTATGTTATAAATAACGTTTATATATATTTATTTATTTCAAACAATAAAATTTCAACCTTACTTTTTTGAAAGGATTGCATCATAACCTCACATTTATTAGCAAAACATCATATTACTAAACCAATAAGTTATGAATAAATAACGAATTTATTAAGTGCTCATGTATATGGTTATGTTATCTTTTAAATATATTTGTATAAGCTATGTCATTAAAAAAGGATTGTAAAAGACAAAAAGTAAAATATACAAAACCAATTTTTTATTTATATTTTTTTAAAACTAGAGAAGTCCATATATGTATTTAGTTTGTTACAAAATTGCACAAACAATTATTGGTCCAAGAAATTCGTAAATACTTGATATTTGAGTAAAATTAAAATAAAATGTTACATGCCTAGTGGAGATGGATATGATCGCGTGGTTCTGCTGGTGACACGATGATACTCCAGTGATCCGTGAGTGATCCTAATTTGCCGTTTAAAAAAAAAACATATATTATCCTCTTAGAGTAGACTATTGATTAAAAACTTAAAATCAAACATATAACTGATTACCTATATTTTGGTTTTAAATTTCATAACTGACAGATTATGTACATGAGTAGATTCCAGAATATTCAAATAAATCAATCCAATTATATTTTTAATCCAATAACATAAAAATTAGGATAAATCGACTTTGTTATATTCAAATATTTACGTAGACTATAAGTTAATCCACATTGTGTAAGCAAACTAACTTCTACCTCAAGTTCTCTCTTTTAAGGCCTCTATAAAAACACTCTAAACTGTTTCTAAAATTATTATTATCTTCTAACACCCATCACAGCAATGAAGAGAGAAGGTCGTCAACACGGCGTCGTTCGCAGCCACGCAATCCTCCCGGCTCCCTTTCCTCAACGCCGACACGTTAAAACTGTTGATGCCTCCTCTTTAGCCGGCGTGTTCACCAAAGTTTCAACTAAGCCAACGAACCAATCAAAATTCACTGGAAAATGCGCTAAGTCACGTTGCAACGGGTGTCATGCCCACCCGGCTTGTAAGTCCAAAGACAAGGCTAAGGGCACTATGAAGATGAGATCATCGATCGAGTCTGATTTTGAATTTATTCATAGTACTTCGGCTAAAGGGGCTTTTGAGTACTTGGCTAATGATGGAGGTTATGATGATGGTGATGAATGTGAGGGTACGGTTGATGAATGTGGTTACGGTAACGTGGAATTTGGGAGTGAACTTGCGTCGATTGTAGCGAACAAGAGTATGTCGGAGGAAGATGACGATGATGTCGAATATACAAGTTTTTGGGATTCAAGGTTGGGTTTGAGAGAGTTTGAGATGTCATTGTTAAGAGGAGTTTTTGGAGATGAACTATAAGGTGAGTTTGATGATGATGATGAATGGTATTTGGTTGGGCATTGTTAATATTGACATGTGACATGTTTTGATCAATGTTGGATTATTATGTTCTTTCTTTTAATTTTTCATTTGTAATGTAGTTACGGTTTTTTTAATGTTTGAAACCGTTTGGTTACGGTTTTAATTTGTAATTTAGTTACGGTTCTTTCTTTGGTTTTTGAATTTTTGAAATACGGTTTTTTCGACTGATTTGATTTTGAAAATTTTAGACTGAAAACAAAGTTGACAGAAAAGAATGATTGTAGGTATAAATAATTATGTTAATTGCTAACTAATTGATTATTATACATTTGACCAAAAGTATTTGAGTTACATATTTATTAAATTTTTAAAAATTACCTAAAAAAAATCTAGAAATTTTGTTTGGTTCGGTTCCGTTTTTACATAAACATAAAACCAAACCGTCTGGTTTCCGTTTCGGTTTGAATATTTTGATTTTTCGGATCGGTTTTTTCGGTTTCTTGCCCCGTCCTAAACCTTAGGGACGATTTTAACAGTTTACTCCAGCTACTAAAACAAAACCGAATCACCTAGGATCCGGTTTTGATAATTTGTTTGCTTGTATTTTCGGTTCGGTTTTTAACCTCTTAAAACAACATTTTTTTACAATGGTATTGTTTTTGTCACATACATCATTCCTTCTATTAAATCATCTAACAAATTAACAATAAAGAGGCTCAAAAAACCAAACATAGATTTTTATTGATACACTAGTCATTTATAATGCCTAGATTTATAATGTACTCTTTATTCATCTCAAGCAATGTACTCTTATGAACCTCCACCTTCTTCCGGTTGCGGTGGTGCTGGTGGCGGAGGGTTTAGCAAACTCAAATCAACCGTCACACCACCGTGGATTGTCACCTGAACAGCCGTATCATAAGCCTTTGCCGATAACCTCAGCCCCTTAACCTGAGCCTTCAAAAACATATCATACGCCACCTTCGGTTTCCCATCGTTCACAAGCGCCTCGATTAACATCTCATACGACACCTCATTCGGTTCAACCTTCTCAACCTCCATTCGCTGAAACCACTCGTAAGCGGGACCACCCGCGTTATTCCTCGCACACGCGGTTATAATCGCATTAAAAGTTACCACACTCAACTCAACCCCCGAACCCGCCATTTCACGAATAATCGACTCCACAATATTAAACTTCCCCTGTGCTGCATGAACCGAGGCCATGATCGTGTACGCGTACGCGTTCGGTTCCACCCCCATTTTAACCATATGTTTCCAAACCCGAAGCGCTTCGTCGTAAAGTTTCCCCTTCTCCAAAACACTTAACAGCGCCCCGTAAGATATTATCGTCGGTTTTTCACCGTTTTCGATCATTCGAGTGAATATTTGAACCGCGGCCGACGCCTCGGAAGCTTTCGAACACGCGATCAAAACCGAGTTCCATTCTTTACTCCCGGGTTTCAACCCTTTTTCTTGCATTTTATCGAGTAACCGAACCCCCCATTTCCAAATCCCCTTTTTTCTCGCAGCGGTTAACAAAAAATTAAAATGCGAAACTATTAACTCATACGACATATTATTCGGTTTCGGTCCTTTATCGAGCAAATCCTCGTAGATTTCGAGCGCGGCCCACCATTTCTTAGCTTTACCGAGTAACCAAATCACATGGTTGCAAACCGATAAGCTGATATCCGACTCGTTTTCGCGTATCCGGTTATACAACTCTTTCGCAACCGTGTAATGCTCGTCACGGGTACACGCCCACATGAGCTTTTCGTGTTCGGACCGTCCCGTTTGTAAACCCGCCTGGTCCATACATGTTAACAGCCTCAACACTTTTTGACTCGAATCGTCACCGTTTACTAACCATCTTCGCATCACTTGGTAACATATTCGGACCACGAAATCCTCTAACTTCTTCGCCTCGGTTTCCCAATCTTCATTCTTATTATTATTATTATTATTATTAATTCCACCGATTTCGCCCTTTTCATAACTCTTTCTAAACCCGACATAAAACTCCAACGCCCCGAACCCGTCTTCCATCCGTCTATACGCCAATAACGCGGTGGAATACGAAGCGGGAGACGGCGACAACCCCTTCGTTTTAATCTCGTTAAAAATCTCTAAACCTTTCGTTTCGTCACCTTGCGCTAACGCGATCCCCATTAACGTGTTGTAAGTCACCACATTCGGTGACACACCGTTCGTAACCATGTCATTCATAATATCTTCCACATGATTAAACGCTTCGCCTTGTTTTATCGCACCGAGTACACTATTATATATAAACAGATTCGGTCCAGGCGTCTTCCGTTTCAGCCACTCGAAAACTGCCATAACCGCACCGACCCGTTTCTCCTTCCCAAAAGCCCGAATTATCGTACTGTAAACCTGAAGCGGAAGATCCGTATTCGTATTCTCACCGAGAACGGTTTCCACATCGTCTGCGGTTGTTGCAGCCCGTAAACTCAACGCTAACGCGCGTGTATCGACTCGTTTCGCTTTATTTTCACCGGGTTCAACGGAATCAATATTATTATTATTATTATTATTAACAATCTCATCTGATTTCAACTCAGTTTTACTCACAACTACTTGTTCTTCAAATGCTAAAGCTAACGGGACAACCGGCGAATCAAACGGGTTGCGATTCGACCCGAAAACCGGATAAATATTAACCTTGGAGCATCTGCAAACATATTGAGTTCTAAAACCTCTAAAACCCCTAAAAGCCCTATGATTTCTATTTAAATGAGGAGTGGATTTGTAATTTAATAAACAGTCAGTTTTTGATGGGGATACACTTAAACTTTGCATATTATTTTTTTTCACTAATTTATTGATATGATGATATCATGGTTTAATATTATACTTAGAGGATGAAATGAATATTGATATAAGGTTAGGTTTTGAAGTACCTTGAGATTGAGCAGAGGATATAATGATAATAATAATATTGAAAGTGTTAAAGAGGATTCAGTTTGATGTTGGATAGTTTGGTGATGTAGTTTAGTTTGTGTATGGTATGGTGTTTGCTGGCCAGTTTACAGCCTTTCAAATGGGCAGTATACAATGTATGTTAAATTTGAATAGAAAGATAATATAGCTTTATTTGAGAATCATATAAAAATAAAAATAATAATAATAATAATAATAATTTTGTATTGTTAGTTTACATGAATTTAACCAAAAGCCAATTAGTGTCTCCTGTTATTTTTTTTATGGGAGGTTGTAGATTCGAGTCTTATCTAGAGCAATTTGTACTAGGTTGAGCAAGTGTTTCTTTAGTTTTGGCTTTTCTTCTAAATGAGTAGGTCAGATAATCATGTTCTGCTCTTCAACAAAAGGATGATCTATTTGCTAGAGTGGTCCAGGTTCTACAAGTCTTTGGTGTTTAAAAGAAAAGGTTTAGATGTGTAGGATTTGTCACATATTGTGTTCTTTTGATAGTTGGACGTTAAATACATTCATTAACTTTAGTTATTAGCAATCCATTTGAGGATATTTTAGTCTTTTAATCATATATAGTAATAAAATTAAGATGTAAAAGATTATTTATATGAGGCTATGCGTTGTCAAGCAATGCGTAGGGCGCTTTTGATGGCACATAAGCACATTAACATTGGTTACAAAGTGTCGGAATGTTAATGTGGAGGCGTTTTTAAAGGGGTGATGACACAATAATCAAAGTGTGGGCTAGTTAAATAGAGAAAGAAAGAGACGGGATCCTCCATCAACCAATCAAACTTTTTTTTGTTTCTTTATATCCTCCCATCAACTGAATTTCTGGATTTTGATTCTTTATTTTAAATAATTTCTAAGAATTTAATAAATATGTAACTTAAATACTTTTGATCAAGTGTATAATAGTTGATTAGTTAACAATTAACAAAATTATATATACCTCAAAATCATTATTTCGGCTAACTTTCTTTCCGGTCTAAAATTTTCAAGCTTAAATAGCAAAAACCGAAAAAACCAAACCGAAACCAAATGGAAAACAGAAAATCAAAATCGAAACTGAACAATTTCAAAAATTCAAAAACCAAAGTTTTAGTTTTCTGTTTGGTTTTAACCCAAACCCATATCAAACCACAAAACACACACCACTACTAAAGTTAGATTATATTTTCCACTTTCTTAAAAATTACAAACCTTCAACCCAAAATAAATAAAAAAAGGTCATACATTATTACAAATTAAAAATAAAAAACATAATAATCCACCATTCATCAAAACATGTCACATATCACATTAACGTATTAACAATGTCCAGCCAATTACCATTCATCATCATATCATCATACTCACCTTATAGTTCATCTCCAAAAACTCCACTTAACAATAAAATCTCAAACTCTCTCAAACCCAACCTTGAATCCCAAAAACTCGTAAACTCGACATCATCGTAATCTTCCTCCGAAACACTCTTGTTCGCTACAATCGACGCAAGTTCACTCCCAAATTCCACGTTACCGTAACCACATTCATCAACCGTACCCTCACATTCATCACCATCATCATAACCTCCATCATTAGCCAAGTACTCAAAAGCCCCTTTAGCCAAAGTACTACGAATAAATTCAAAATCAAACTCAATCGATCTCATCTTCATAGTGCCCTTAGCCTTGTCTTTGGATTTACAAGCCGGGTGGACATGACACCCGTTGCAACGTGACTTAGCGCATTTTCCAGTGAATTTTGACTGGTTTGTTGGCTTAGTTGACACTTTGGCGAACACGCCGGCTAAAGAGATGGCATCAACAGTTTTAACGTGTCGGCGTTGAGGAAAGGGAGCCGGGAGGATTGCGTGGCTGCGAACGACGCCGTGTTGACGACCTTCTCTTCTCATTTCTGTGATGGTTTGGTTATTAGAGGATAATGATATTTTTAGGAATAGTTTTAGAGTGCTTTTATAGAGGACTTAAAAGATATAACTTGTGGTAGAAGTTAGTTTGCTTGCTTTAACATGTTAAGTGTTATACAATGTGGATGTTGTACTTGGTACACAAGTTAACTTATGACTACATATTTGAAAATAACAAAGTAGATTTATCATAATTTATCTATATAATCTCAGAAGCTTGCTAATATTTTATTGGATTTAAAATATAATTGGATTTATTAATTTGAATATTCTGGAATCTACTCATGTACATAATCTGTTAGTTATAAAATTTAAAACAAAAATATCGGTAATCAGTTATATGTTTGAATTAACCAATAGAGTGGATAATGTATGTATCAATTAATTTCACTCAAATATTAAGTATACTATTTACGGAATTTCTTTGACCAAGATTTGTTTATGCATAATTTTTTAACAAACTAATTACATATCTGGACTTCTCTAGTTTAAAAAAATATAAATAATAAATTGGTTTTGAATATTTTACTTTTTTTCTTTTACAGTCCTTTTTAATTACATAGCTTAATACAAATATAATAATCTAAGCTATGTCTAAAATACGTCAGCTATGAGCGTCTTACACTCGTGAAACTAAACTATGTGCTAGTTATATGGATATTCTAATGCGTATAGTGCATTAGACCATCACCGGTGTAAAATGCTAAATGCATTGAAAGACGTGTTTAATTCTGCCACGTCACATTTGCAAAAATATTCAAAAACATTCATTCTCTTTTCAACCGTATAAAGAATTTTACTAATACTTACAATTGTATAAATTTATTTGTTTATCTTAATTGATTATTTTAATTATATTTAATTATTGCTACACTTGGAATAAAATGAAAACAAATGAAAAATAACAATGAAATAAATATAGTGACAAATTGACTCGTGTTTATGGACCTGACCCTAGGTGATTTATCCACGACTAGAGTGAAGCATGGGTGAAACTAAATGGGCATGAACCGACTGATGTTGACAAATCAAGCAATGAGTAGTAGTTAGTGGTAAAACGTCACTTAAACCCAGAGATAGCTAGTTCTCCTCGGAATGCACAAGAGGTGATAAACGACCAATTTCCACAGTTCTCATTTTCGCTAGTAATAAGCTGACCTCTCTTCCTCAATATACAAGCTTTACGTTATTGCAACTTTTTGTTAAATTATAATATGTTTTATTTTATTTTATTAATGCCTGCATTGAATAATAACTAAATTGACCCCGTAGGCTGAGGAGCAAAAGGAGGTATCGGCTCAAGGAGGTGATTGCGTTTGATTAGCTGGTTAGTGAGGTAATAGATTACCAAGATGATAATCAGTAGCTAGTCCGAGATGTGGTCATCACTCCATTTGAATTTCCGAACAAAAGATAATTCAAGAAGCCCGAAAGGATCAAGACAAAGATGATTGAGCCAACTTGATATTTTAGTATTCAAGCCAAAAATAACTTTTGGATTTTTTTCTTTATTTCATTAGGCTAATGCCCTTAGTTAATCTTGAAGTTGTCGAGTTATTCACAATAAGATATTGACTATAGTCGAAAAGGTTTATCAATAAATTCATTCATCCACGATCCAGATATAGGTGGTAATCCATTGATTCAATTATGAATTAAAATACCACAACATATGTACATAGGAAGCAATCGCTTCAAATTGAATTCTCCCTAATACATCTATTCAATTAAAAATCCTTTGATTTCACGGATTCCTATTTCTCAATGATGTTCCATGATTAATACAATTGGTTGAATCCAGTGAAATCGTTTCATAGCGTTAGAGCTGCTATGTAGTTTTCGCTTGCCAAGGGTTCGAATCCCTCTCTTCCTAACATTCACGGCTTCACCTAATTTACCGATCTTACTAACCACAATAAAATAAATAGCAATGTTGTTCATATATAAAATAATGCATGAGACAAAAGATGTGCAGAAACAAATGGTCAAACACAAAAGTTAATAGGGGAATAACAAAAGAGTAGCAAATTAAGTCAACCAGATCAAAAATCACAAAGTAATATGATACAACATTAAAAATAAACAATAAAGGAGTACAATAATAATAGTATAAATTCAGAAAAATATATATTAAAAAAAACAGATGTAAACAAATGCCTGAAACTTTTAAGCCTTTTCTTGTCACCCTTTTGAAACTTGCAACAAAATGGCCAAATTCACTCTCTAGAGACAACCAACCCATTCCAAATTATATCTATTATATATAGATATAAGATATGCATATACACATTCTTGGCATTCAAATCATACATTTAAAAACCCAAAAAGATGGGTTTTAAATATGGTTTTTATTTAGCCAGTGATTACCTTATTAGGAAAAAGCATGGGTTGATTGGTGGCACCAGAACCAGATCTTTTCTCGGCAATTTCTTCTAGACGTTTCCATATCGCTTCACGTTTAGCCTTCATTTCTTCTTTTTTAGATTCGTCTTCTTGATACTTTTTCAAGCATTCCGCAAAGAGTTCAGGGTCAGCATCTGAGAAGATTTTTCTAACGTTTACAGTCAAACTTTTGACTGCTTGATTCCAGTGGGAATTTGCGTTTCTTTCTAGAGCAGGGAATATGATTGGTAGGATAACCTTGCGGTTTTGTTTTATTAGGTTGTCGATATGATCATTGTTCCATAGGAACAATGCTCTTTCAGCCACCTACATATTACAAGGAACGGTTAGTTTTTGTTCAATCAAGATTTGTGTTGTTCTGAAAGTTAGTGATGGCGAATTCGACCCATGTACTTATGAATGGGTTGATTTGGGCCTGTAAACAAGGTGCATGTTCAGTGAACCATTCGGCTGTAAGTTCGTTTATTTAATAAACAAATGCACATGAACAAAAAATTTAGTTCATTTAATTAAACGAACAAACATGAACACATGTTTCGTTCCTTCATTTACATTCGTGAGGTCTGCACATTTATGCTCATTTATGTTCGTTTTTCGGTTGTTTATGTCATTCGTTTGTGTCCGTGTACGTTCGTGAACTGTTCGTTTAGATTTTTAACGAGCAAGCACAAACATATTAATTTCCTAAAACATGCAAACATAATCAAAAAATTCGTTCGATTAATTGTTTGTGTTCGGTTATAGTTACATGAATGAACACGTGCATACACTCATTCGTGTTCGTACAGTTCATTTACAGGCCTAGGTTGATCTGTGTTATATTTTAACCCCCAACGGGTCAAACAAAAAATAATTTTAAAAAGGATTATAAGGGGATCAAAAGTCGCCAGAAGTGTAATTTGATGTACAAGACCTAAATCATTTCACTTAAAAAAAGACAATATAACTATTCAGATAATATAGCTTTTATCAGATTTAACATGTTTAGTGATTTATAAATAGTTATATTTTATTAGTACAAAAAGTGTTTTAAAATAACCCAATGAACCTGTTTTAACCCGAATCCGTTGTTTTTGCCTGCTCTACTTTAGAAAAGAATGGCGGCATGGCGTGTTGAAATGCACCAAATAAACTATACACAACATGAACCAGAATAACAAATTAAACAAAGCAGCAAAATTAGTTACCTGAAAGTGTGAACTGCTCAAACAGTTAGCAATCTGGCGAAACAAAGGCACCATACATCTTTGAAACTCAGGAGGCTGAGTTGCTTCTAATACTTCCTCAAGCTCACTCAAGAACATAACCTCCTTAGAACTGTTTGTGATTGGCCAATATTTTAGCAAACCTCTAATAACAGTATCAGCAAGTTTGCAGTCTTTTTCAACAAACTGAGTTATGCAGTAAGATAACTGCTGATGGTACATCGGTATGCATTTCGGTTTGTGAAGCGGTATTAACGCCCTAACAAGAAACAGCTTGTGTTCTTCCTTCAATGGCAAAGCAAAACCATTTATAATGCTGCCTAAAATCTCTAACAGCTCAGCAATCCCATTATGTTTTTCAGATTCAAAAATGAACCGAAAGAATATATTGTTGATTGCTTTTCTGATAAACGGTCTGTGCACCATAAACTTTCCATACATACGATGAAGTACAAATTTCAAGTACTCGCGTTCTCTTGGATCTTCAGAGTCAAACAAATCTAGCCACCTTAAAATAAAACCATGGTCAATGTACCTTTTAGCCAGCTTTGCATCTGTCTCTGGTGATGCTACAAATCTTAGAAAAAACTCATAAACTAACTGCAAATGAGGCCATGCGGGGTCCATTGAAGGTTCTTCTTCTTCACCATCAAAAGTTTCTAACATCTTGTTATCACGAGGCTGTGGTGTTAACCTTCTGAATATGTTTGCTGACACCATCTTAACAATTTCTTGCATAACAGTTTCTGAAAACTTCCCATTTGCAGAAGAAACATAATCCACAAGTTCAGTCAAAGTCTGTCTTTTGACCTCCTTTTCTTTCAAATTCTTTGTTGGGTCAGTGAAGTCAAACACAACACAACACAGGTTCAGTTTTCTGATAAACAGGTTTTGTTTTTCAGAATTTGGAACGTCTTTGAGGCTAGGTAAAGCCTCATATGTGGTGGAAATGACTGGATTGCCATTAAGCTTTGATGTTAAAGCATTATCAAACTTATTAGTACCGGTGTTTGAAGAAGGATTAAGACTTTGACCCTGACCACGATCAGATGCAGGACTTGAGCTGTTGGAACGATTAAGTGCTGCATCATTGTTGTTTCTTGAACTGGTTGATGTACTTGAAGATGAATTAGCGTTCCCTCCATCTCGATTATCGTTTGACTTATGTCCCTTCCGTGAAGGGATCCTATTAAGTATCTGTTTGATCATCACTTAACCGACAAATCGCAACACTCAGCACCAAAAATCCCCAAATTAAATTATTCTTAGAACCAAATATTTCTTTTAAATATCCAAAAACCGGTATGCTATGATTGCTATCACCTAAAAAGCATCATCAATAAGCCGTAGCCAGCTTCACAGAACCGAATGACAAGAAATAAAACCTAAATATGATCAAGCCAGAAACAGTCTTCTCCTGCAACCAAGCAAATTAAACAAAATCCATCTATCAGGTTACAAATACAGATCCGATAATGCAGAAACCCTATCTTAATTCAATAATATTACACAATTCATCGATCAATTCCACACATCACGAAAAAATAATGATACAATCCCATAATTGAAATTATTATCCTATTATCAATAATTCAGCACAAATATCCCCATATTAAATTATTCTTGTAATCAAATGTTTCTTGTAAATGCCAATACTGGTATACTATCACCTAAAAATATCATCAAAGAGCCATAACCGGCTTCATAGCACCCAAAACACCAGCGGTAAAAGTAAAACCTAAATATGATCAGGCCAATATCCAGCTATTAGGTTACATATATATAGATCCAATAATGTATAAACCCTATCTCAATTCAATAACATTACACAATTCAACGACCAATTCCACTCATCAAGAAAAAAAACAACGATGCAAGCCCTAACTGAAATTGTTATCCTATTATCAATAATTCAGCACAAAAATCCCCAAATTAAAATTATTCTTGGAATCAAACGTTTATTATAAATACCAAAAACTGGTATACTATCACCTAAAAAACATCATCAAAGAGCCATAACCGGCTTCATAGCACCCAAAACACCAGAGGTAATACCGTAAAAGTAAAACCTAAATATGATCAGACCAAAATCCAGATATTAGGTTACATTTATAGATCCAATAACGCATAAACCTTATCTTAATTCAATAATATTACACAATTCATCAATCAACTCCACTCATGGAGAAAAAAACAACAACGATACGAGCCCTAATTAAAATTATTATCCTACTATCAATAATTCAGCACAAAACCCCCCCAAATTAAATTATTCTTGGAATCAAATGTTTCTTATTAATACCAAAAACGGTATGCTATGACTGCTATCACCTAAAAACCATCATCAAAGAGCCACAGCCTGCTTCATAGATCCATCAGCACCGAATAACAGAAATAAAACCTAAATATAATCAAGCAATCAAATTAGACAAAATCAAGCTATTAGGTCACAAACACAGACCAAATTACGCATAAACCCTATCTCAATTTCAATAATATAACACAATCCATCGATCAATTCCACACATCAAGAAAAAATAACGATACAAACCCTAACTGAAATTATCATCCTATTATCAATAATTCAGCACAAAAATCCCCAAATTAAATTATTCTTGGAATCAAATGTTTCTTATAAATACCAAAAACCAGTATGCTATGATTGCTACCACCTAATAAACATCATCAACGAGCCGTAACCGGCTTCATAATCACCAAATAACAGAAACAAAACCTAAATATAATCAAGCTATCAAATTAGACAAAATCAAGTTATTAGCTTACAAATACACATCCAATAACGCATAAACCCTATCTCAATTCAACAATATCACACAATCCATCGATCAATTCCACACATCGAGATAAAAACAACAATACGAGCCCTGATTCAAATTATTAACCTATTATCAACAATTCATAACAGATTCAATTCGATCAACACACAACACGATCTAGAATCGATCTAGTACACGTATATAGCATTATTTGTATAAATTATTATAAAATTGACGGTAAATTATCGGAAAACAGATGAATCGAAACGATGAATGAAATTGTGCAGTGAATTAAAATAAATTGAGAGGATGATGAAGATTATGAAGATGATGATACTTACGTTACGTGAGGCGTTATTGAAGGAAGCAGATAACGAATAATAATAATACTAATAATATGATGAGAGAAAGAAAGAAAAAAGTCAAAAAGAATATAAAACTGCAAGTGAGAAAAAATTTCTGAATGAAAATTTGATTGCAAATTCAAGAGAGAGAAAATGAAAATGAATATGCGTTGGTTTGGTGACAAAAATAAAAAATCATTGTTAAGTTATTTAATGCTGCTATATAATAAATGATTAGGAAAGATTATAGAAGATTCTTGTCTTCTTCAAATATATCAAACTAGTTTTTCTACCCGGTTGTGTCGGGGCAGCTGACAAAACCTCATCAATGAAACATGTGTTTTGATAAAACTTGAGCGTTACAACGATCAGTTGACACGGATTCGGTCAGTTTCAAATTAAGAGACCGGAATTAAAACAAAATGGTCGGTAAAACTCGGGTGTTGCGGCGTGAATCGGTAAAACCTTAGTGTTGTTGGTCTTGGGATTGTGGCGGTAAGTCGAAACAAATTTAATTTGATTCAATTACGCTTGTTACGATACCGAAACTACAAAACAAAATAAAAAATACCAAAAAAACAAACTTTGTCCAATGTCGGGCCACCACTTGGACCAATAAGATGCTAGCGGCACCATACTTTCAATTTATATAAGATAATCAAAAAACTCACATGTTTATCAAAAATAAGTGTTCTAGCGGTATCCTGATGACTTTTTTTATGTAGAAAGTTGATCGTTTAAGTCTCGATTGTGACAAGATGTTGTGGGGTTTTCTTTGGAATTGGTGGCGTGTAGGATCACAAGTGTCGTATGTAATTACGGACGTGGATGGCCTTTTGTTAATGAATGTATGTTGGTGACTGGGTGTTTGGGCTTTATTGGTAGTTATACAAGATAAATAAAAACCCTCAAATGTTTATTTTATGGATTAAGGTTGGTTGATATATCATGCTAAAACTTTGTGTTTAATGAATCTACTCTCTTTTATTCATAATCACATCGTTCATTTTATCTGAAAATGAAACTACAATTCATGAATACTCATAGCGTACCGATGGAGTAATATCCACATATATTTGTACATATCTTTGTGTGTATCAAATATGAGTAATTTGTTACAAAAATTGATCACAAGTTTTGTTCACTTGTAAATAAGTTTATAATAAAATGAAAAATAATATATTTACCTCTAGAAGTTGGAGTTTATTTTTCTTTTTATTAGGAGGAATTATGAAACATAATTGATACTTGGATACTAAGAATAAAATATAATGATTCTTAGTGGCATCAGGTGAATTGAATCAAGATAATAACCATGCTGCTTTCATTCAAAGAAGTCAATTTTAGACTTAATTATTTGGGAAGTTGGTTCAAAGAGCCAAGACATTTTCTAATACATGCAATCCATACAGAGCATACTTTATCATAATAAATATAGGCCTTGTCATCATAATTAACATCCTAATCGTTTAATTATCAAATTAAATTATATATTATTTATATGTACTTATATAATAACCATAAGAATATGTTTCGAACCCACACAAACTAGGGGCCGCATAAAAATATAAAAGAGTAACAACAGGCACATAATTGTTTAAAATAGTAACATATCGTATTCATAGCAAATATGTATGACTATATTTTATTGTTATCACGGTTAAGAGCAGTGTTGTAAAAAACGTTAGTCGCTAGTCGAGCAGTGGGGTGGAGACTAGCGATTAATTGGGAGTAATAGGGATTAATCAGATCGGATTTTAATATATAATTTTCAGTTTTATATATACACACACATTTTTATATGTAATTTTCAGTTTTACACATACACAAACATATTTTGGCTGGAATCTCGATTGAAACCGCTGGTTTTTGATTGAATCTTGCACGAAACCACCGATTTTGGTCGGAATCTCGTCGGAAACCGCTGATTTTGGTCGGAATATTGTCAGAAATCGCCGATTTTGGCTGGATTTGTCGACTAGCTCAAAATTAATCAGTGAAAGGGGGGGCTAACGATTAATCGAGGATTAATCAGTGACTAGTCGAGGATTTTTGCAACACTGGTTAAGAGTATAGCTCACATTTTACATTTAACTATTTAGAAGTTAGCATCAACAATCCCCCTGCCAAACACACAACCTTTGTATCCTACACTAACAATGTATTGACCCATTAACCAACCCGGCCCGTTCCATTTACTCCTCCAAATAGGGCTGTAAACGAACCGAGTGAACACGAACAAGGCCTTGTTCATGTTCGTTCGTTAAGAAAATATTGTGTTCACAAACGGTTCACGAACACTTACCCAACGAGATTTTTTGTTCGTGTTCGTTCATTAAGGAAATTAATGTGTTCACGAACACAAACGAACACAAATAAAATCGGTAAAGGCTAGAGAATAAGACCGATTTATTCATCAATGTGAATATTGAAAGCCTGTAAATGAATCGAATGAACACGAACAAGGGCATATTTGTGTTCGTTCATTTAACTTTATAATTAATCAAATAAATATTTATGTTCATGTGCGTTTATTTAAAAATGGACATTTGTGTTCATTTATGTTCCTTTGTTTAAAATCTAAACAAACATAACTAAACAAAGATAAACGAACATAAATAAGCATATATGAACCAATGTGAATGAACACAAACAAACTTAAATGAAAACACATAAACGAACACAAATTAACAAATGTATAACCTTTAATTAAGCAAATGACATATCCAGATAATATTTAATTATTTTCTATTAATACATAAACGAACGTTGATGAACATAAATGAACGAACGGAATATGTGTTCGTGTCCGTTCGTTTAATTAAACAAACACAAATTTTGTGTTCATGTTCGTTCGTTTATTAAATAAACGAACATTAACGAACTTCCCGCCGAACGGTTCATGAACTGTTCAACGAACGTTCGGTTCGCTTACAGGCGTACCTCCAAACAACCTGTTAAGAGTATAGCTCACATTTTACATTTAACTATTTAGAAGTTAGCATCAACAATCCCCCTACCAAACACACAACCTTTGTATCCTACACTAACAATGTATTGACCCATTAACCAACCCGGCCCGTTCCTAAACAACCAGTGTTAAATGTACAAACAACAAGGCTTCAAAAACCAGACGAGGACACAAGATGCGAGGAAACTAAGCACAAAAGAAGGCAGTGTGACATAACTTCATAAACAATTAACGACGGAAAAAAAAAACAAGTAATAAGAATGGAATATCATTTCTCTTCTTTTACACTTCAACATTGACTTCTAGCATGACCCAACTAAAGAATCAACCAAATTTTACAACTCCAGTCCTCACCAAAAGCATCATTCCCATGTTTAGCAGTTGGTCAACGACAGTTGGCTGACTTTTACAATGCCTACCATCCTTACAAACATGTACCGATAAGGCGATAACTACCGTGTGTATTATACGAGCGATATGCCCATACCAGATACCCAGATCCAACCATGACGGTGACATTGCTAACGTGAACCAATTGACGGATGCATCAAACATATAAGCATCATTTATGTCCAAATGATTAGAGAGATTAATAACATCACAACCCAAAACTAGACCAATTATAGAAACTACTATCTTGTCAACAAATACAACACCAGCAACCTCGTTCAAATGTCCTATTAATGCTCCATTAACGCTGCTTCGGTTTCTGATAGAGGCGCTGCAAATAAAAATAGGAGAATTCTTATGAGATAATGAGAATAATGTTTATTCAAAATTATTTAGGAATTGATGGTTTAAACAAGGATAAGGAAAACGATATTCATATCCCATTTAATATAACTTGCTATCATATCTCATTAGCAAAAGAATGTGACATGCAGTAGGATGCATTGGTTGAATCAACACAACACAAAGATATCATAATGTTAAATATAACATGCAAAATTGGCAGGCCATAACACATTTTTGCCCATTTTGAAATATGTATAATATATAAACATCTTTATATATTGGGATAATGTACGGCCATACATTAAAACCACTTTATAAGCCACAAATATAGTGATATATAAGGTTTCATGTATGCTGATTTCTAAAAGAAAACACTGATGACAGATTCAAAATTAAAAGACAAAAATACCCTTTGATGAGGTGTCAACATGTTATAGGTTAAGCTAACACCTTTATGTATATCGTTTCATTTTACAATACTTCTTCATGTTTTCAGCCAGAACTTGGTATAAAGGAAACCGTATTCATACATGGGTGGCCTTCACATACAACAATAATAATCCAATCTTTTCATAAATAATTTAAAATGTGTGCATTTGCAACTAAATTGAAAACGACAATGGTTTAAGGATAAGGGCATTTTGGTCATTTTACTTGCTATAAAACTATATATAAACATTGAAGGAAAAACATACCAAGTAAATCCTCAAATGCCTCAGCAGATAGAGATTCATCCATTAGGAAAGGAGGTGAAAAAACTTGATCATGAGTTTCCTCCACATCATAAAACGATAACCGTCCTTCAGATTCTGCGTAACTTGAAGCAGCAGCAGACATAAAGGCATTTACACCATCATATTCATTCACCATATCCAGTGATTCATTATATTTCATCACGTCTGAAACACGGTTATCCACTGAAGAACTGCTCAATTCAGATGCAAACAACTGTTTACTTCTCAATGAAGGCGGTTTCCTTTCTGGGCCCACACGAGAAAACCCAGTTCCCGAAAGAGGAACAAAGTAATGTTCAGATCCATCATCAGATTGATTATCTTGTAATTGGCTAGTATCGGAGGTGTGTGATGACATAGCCGCTTCTCTCACAGATTTCTTTAGGTTACGAATATAATCATTCTCATTATCTGCAAAACATAAAATTTGGAATTAAAATCTACAAATAGGGGTGTAAACAAGACAAGCCACTTGTGAGCACCTCAAGATCAGCTCGTTAAAGCTGAAAATCAACCCGAGGTGAGCTTGAACCTAAAGCTTGTTTAGAAAATTAGCCCAAGCCCGAGCTTCAGTTATGGTTCAAGTTGGCCCGCAAGCCTAAACAAGCCTATTAATTAAATAATCTTTATTAAACACAAAATTATATATTTGTTATTATTATTTATGTAATTATGAAAAAAAATAACTAAATAATATACATTAGATAAATATAAAAATTATAATTAAAAGATATATATTAATTAAATAAAATGTGTGTAATTAAATAAATGAGCCAAGCCCCAACTTAAACAACTACTCGCAAGCCAAGCTCGGGTTTTAGAAATAGAGCTCGAAACAACCAGAGCTCAAGCTTTAGAAATAAAACAGGAAAGAAGCCATGCTCAAGCTTTAGAAATATAGCTCAAAACGAGCCGAGCTCGAGCTTTAGATTAAAAGCTCAAAACGAGCTGAGCTCGAGCTTTAAAAAGGGAGGTCGAAACAAGCCTAGCTACAAGACTCAGCTCAGCTCAGCTCAGCTCAGCTCAGCTCGTTAACACAGTCCCTAACTACAAACAAGACTCAGCTCAGCTCAGCTCAGCTCGTTAACACAGTCCCTAACTACAAACTAATTAAAGCTTCAAAATAAAAAATAATAATAAATAAATAAAAAGAACCATATCTAACCTGTTTGTGGTGTATTTACTTGGTTATTTGATACAGTTTGTTCACGAGGCAATCTTTCAGAAACATTTTCTAAGTGGTTAGCATTAGATTGAGCCTGTCTCTTGTAGAAATTCCCACTTTTTGCAGTTGAATTTGGTGTCAAACTAAATAGAGGTGGTAGCTTTAAAGCAGCAGGGCTAGATGAAACTTTATCAATGTGGACTGACGATAGCCTTGAAGTAACATCTGTGACATCATCACTGCTACTTTCCTACACATTACAGGTACAATTAGAGTATTTGATAACAAAAAAATGCATGTGTTGTAAAATGAGTTAAAAAGATAACTACCATTGTGCTTCCTGTGCTTTGTGCTTGAACAGGTGAGGTGGATCTGCCATTGTGATGTGGCACTTGAGGAAGCTTTGCGGAGACATTGTTGACTTCCTCGGTCAACTCTGATATTGAATTTTGTATAACTGGTGCAACTCCTTTCAATTGATTAACAAGAACCTGCACAAAAAGAATGTAAACAAGCCCTAATCCGCTTATACTTGTATAAATGTATTTAACTCTTAATACATAACATCATGCCAAATTTTCTGAAAGAAAAAGATAAATGTAAAATATAAATCATAGATGAAGGTTATAACATGCCTGTATACTAGCTAAATGTTGTCGGTGTTCAGCAAGTGCTGAAGCTAATGACTCAGCATGACCGCTTGTACCACCGTCATTTGCACTTCTCAGAAGATCAGGACCTTCACCATCATTTGCTTTAGCCTATTATAAATGTCAATCATTACAGTATCAGATTATCAAATATTACTGTTTTCTCAGAACAAATAAAAACAAAAAAGCTTAAAAACAGTATCAGATATATACCAGGTGAAGTGACTGTTTATGTATACGTTGTAGTGCATGTGTCCACCGCCTTAACACTTCTGCAATATCAACTGTGGGCTGACCTCTTCCACTTCTATCAGTTTTTTCATCTGAAGAATTTACATTATCTTTCATGTTTTCTCTATTTAATTTCAGTTGTGTCCTATCTGTTTGTTCTTTATTTGAATCACCAGAAGAAAGTTGAGTACTTTCATCCATAGCTGCAAGAAGTGATGAACCCGAAATACGGTATCTGACAAACAAACATATAATATCATTCAAATACAAGAACAGTACCACAAACAGACATAAATGAGTGACATATAATATATGATTCTAGATATAAATACCGATGCTCCCGATGTGCTATCAAATCCTCAATTGGACCAGAGGCAAGAACTTCATGTTGACCTACATCAGAATATTACAGAAATTAAACTTAAAGAACACATGAATGTTACAAAGTAATATATAGAAAGTCAATTATTTCACATCTACAGGTGTAACATCATCATGCAAATGATACTTAAGCATAAGCCACATGAGATTAACCTATCATAACCATAATAAATAGTAATGAAAACCGCAGCGCTTTGGTGCCTAAGCTCAAATTTAGAACGAGGCGTTCATTTGGCGCCTAATTTGACTGAAGTCGCAAATATAGGAGAAAAATAGGCAACTGAATATTTTTTTGATTTTTTTTTATTTTCCTTGATTTTATTTGATCTATCTCTTAAAACAATTTACCTAAATTTATGAGATTAACAAAATTAACTCTATTATATCTCACCTTTGGTTATTGCTATCACATAGCAATAATACGATTACAGAGGCTACCAGAAGAAAAGAGGTCAGTAAAATTTATTTGTTTTTTAACTTTTGTTTTGATTATGTTGTTAATTCTGTTAAGATTCATGAAAAATATGCTTTGTTTTAACCTGCTTACTAAAGCTATAGTTACTACTTTATGAATTTTTGCTTTCGAGTATGAACAATTTGGTTATTTTGTATTTTCATATGATTTTGGTACTATGGTTGAGGATTATGCTTTTAAAATGATTTGGTATTTGAATAAACTGTTGTTTGCCATTACAAATTTGTTTGTGATTTTTGCTTTTTTTTTCTCAGACCCACGCTTTTTTTGCGCCTAGAAGATGTCTATGCGCCTTAAGTGCACCTATCGCATTTAATAACTATGCGACCATAAATTAAATCAACCCACGTACTTTTTCGAGATAATAAAGAATCCCACAAACGAGTAGCTCTCTGAACAAGATGAGAATTCTGACTTGAGTTAGATACAAGTTCATCCCACGGTTCACCTTCCATCTTCACTTTGTTCCTCAGGTCATGTAACTTCTCCAATTCTTGCTGCAAATATGCCTGAACTTCAAAAGTTCCAAACAAAAACAAAATGTGTGCATTAAAATAACTGTACATAATCTTCAATTATTCTTTGTATGCAAGGTGAAGTATAAGAACTGTCGCAATTACCTCTTCAGCACAAAGACCACGATACTCTGCTGTCATTTCATGAGCCAAATTTGACCACATAGCCTGTCTTTGCACTGCTGTCTCAGCATTTTTCAGAAACCGTCTTCTCTCTAAAGCTATTCTAGCCTGTTTAATAACCAAACAAATTGATAAATCCATTTCAACACCCCTGAAAATCTAATAAATTTTATCTGTGTAAACTTTAAAAAAAACAAGATCTTAGCAGTTTAGCATTGACATTTGACAGACTACAGATATGACACATAAATACCTATGTTTTCTAATATCAAGATATACGTTTATAACTTATCATATGTTGTAAGAATGACAACACAAGTACAACTACAATGTACCTTTGTTACAGGAAGAAGTGTAGCAGCGTGCGAGAACGCAACATCAGTCAGCGAAGCAGGAAGCGGATTCGAAGCCACGTCCGCCGCATACGTCCGTCTATGAACTTCTTGTAAAGCATGCAACGAAAGCTGCCACAACAGCTCCACAAATCTACATTCACCAATTTACTCATCAACACAACTACATTCACAACACACATACATAATAATAATAAATCCAATTCAACACAAACCTCGGTCCACAACACGTCGCCAACGACGAAACCCTAGAATTACTCCTCGGAAGCGCACCTTGCGATTCGAGCTCACTAATTATGCTTTGCACAACCTAACAACAACCAAATCCCCAATTATCAACATCTAACACCAAAAACCTAATGCTCAAACCCTAATTCCTTTACCAATACCTTTCGGAAATCACGAGACTGAGTCGAATCGAAAATCGGCCACACTTTATCAAACTCCTGAACCACAATAACAACAACCGATCTCAATTTCAAATAACAAGCATAAACGGTTACAGATCGTAAGTAATTATTAATGATTAATGAGAAGGTACTTTTGGACCACGGAGAGATGATAATATGAAGTATAGAAGCTGTTCGCCTAATTTAGGGTTAGAGTGACGGAATAACCCGACCCGAGGGGTACCGGAGTTGGATCCGAGACCGATGATGGATGGATCAAGGCCTAATAATAAGCAGTTGGTGTACATCGCACTCTCCAGCTCGGTTTCTCTTTCCTTCTCTCGGTCCATCGTCATCAACCATAAGGTTTCGTATTGGTTTCTGGAAATGTGATGTATAGATACAGATAGATATATGTTATTATTATTATTATTATTATTATATAAACAATTTCTCTCTCGATTGATTTATCTTTCTGTATTGATGTCTTTCTCTCTCGATTTGATTTTGGTTATGGTTAAGTTTAGTTACAAATCAGGTCCTTTAGGAAATGGGAAGTGTTTAGGTTGTGGTCATGGGGTTTGGAGTGTGTTTGAAATTTGAAAAAGTTCACGGTGGGACTGGTTGTTACTATGTTTAGAACTTAGATACATGTGTATTATACGGGTTAAGTAAATGTTTTGACCTTTTTATACTCATTATTGTTATTTAATCGGGAGAGACGGTCTTTTCAAATGTAGTGTGGTGGTACAACACCTTGGAGAGGGCGTGATTGGCTTAATAAAAGAAGACCATAATTTTTGTGATCTCTGATTCAATCTTGAGGGAGTATGGGTTTTACTACTAGTGAGTCTTCAGGCGTGGTGAGTTGTCTCTGAAACTGAAGATAACTAAAAGTCTAAAAGGCGCTTAAGTGTTCTATATAGATGGGTTGGGCCAGCTGGCGGTGACAGTTTAACATTGGGTCAACTCGTACGGAGTACTTATGCAATTCTCTGTTTGTTTGGCCGTTTAAAAAGAAAAAGAAGGGAGATACGTGAAATTAAAATCTATTTCATCTGAAATAGATACGTGACATTCAATATTTAATATGAGAAAAGAATGAGAAAACCAAATTTTAGGTGACTTACAAAGCTGAAATGTGTCTCTTTATTTTTATTTATTAAGGCATCCGTAGTAGAGCGTTTTTTTTTGTTCAAAATGTCCAAACAAGATAACGCATATAGGTGTTTTCGATCAATTTTTTTCTTGCCCATTTTTCCCATGACGTTATCTGGAGCTAAAGGTTTGTCAATCAAGCGATCTTATTTATTTTTATTTTTATTTTTTATTATTTGATTAATTAAAAGAATACGATATATTACAAAAAGCATTGATCATCACGTAAATCTAGAAAAAACTCTCGTATTTACGTGGCGTTGACGTGACATGAAAATGAAACATTTTTAGCTCCTTCACTATAAACGCCCTTATATAAAAATAATTTAGAAGATAGATGTATATGTTTGTATATTCTATAATCTCCTTCCCACTCTTGCTTAGATTTCATTTTGGCTTTGGCTTTGGCTTTGGCTTTGGCTTAAGAAGATCTGGTTATGTTTCATTACAATTTACAGTTTACAATTTACAAATCAGGTCCTTGGTAAATGGAGGACATTACAAAGTGGTCAAGGGATTTAAAGTGCTTTTGAAATTTGAAAATGTTTATGGTGGGACCGGTTGTTACATAAGGTTTGTCACGTTTGTTTGTTCCGAATGGATTAAGATTTAAAAAATAAGACTGCATTGCTCTAACATGCGCCGGGTGGTAGTAGTTTAACGGTAGTTGCCGGCCACCTTCGAATATTTTATGTGCGATAGTTTTGTTTTGGGCCCTTTGGGCTACGGCCCACAGAGGTGGGTGATGCTTTACGGCTGTGTTCATCATTACCTAAAAGGGGTGTCAAATATTAATCACATTGGATTGGTGGATGTCAAAAATATTAAATCTAATAACAACTTGAACACACTTGCCACAGATGTTTTAAAAACCGGTTTATACCAATCAGTAATACTTGTTATATCGGTTGTCGGTCACTAGGCCGATATGTTTTGGTCATTTGATTTGGGTGAACGGTTTATAGTTTGAAACGTCGGAATTATCGGTTTATACCGTTGTACAAGTTTAAGCCCATTGTAAAATTTTGAGTTTAGACTATAGATCAAAGACTAAATCGGCCCATCAACAAACCATTTAGCTTATAGTTTTAAGTTTTAACCTAGCGGCCTTCGAAGTAATCGAATTTCTCTCAATATTGCCATCAAGCAATTTTAATTTTTTTTTGGATTATTTTTTATTATGAAATCATGTATCTTTAAATTATTTTTTACTTAAAATTGTATTTTTTATGGAATTATAAGATTAATAGTCAACCAGGTTAAATCGTCCCGATACAACCTAGTGTATGCCCAAATCGTTACAATAAAAAACCGGTATTTAAAATATTGCTTGCCACTGGGATTTGGCCCAATGGTCAGAAACCTCTTCAATGAAAAACCCAGGTTCGGTAACTAACAAGTGCGATGCGAGGTGTATTATTTAGGGGCATAGCCTTTTAAATAAAAAGAAAAATAAAGAAAGAAAATACTTGAACATGCTTAAAATTGTTTAACGGAGCACGACACGTGTTAATATATTTTTCTAAACATGTTAAATGGGTTTAAGCAGGGTGAGCTCAGGGTACCCATCCCCGAAAATCCCAATGCTGATTTTCCAAAAAACTTGGTATTGTTACAGGAAACAAAGGCAAAAATTCGTAAAATACTTGTATCAAACCATACCAGTACCGAAACTCAGAAAGTTGGTACTGAATCAATATCGACGGTACCAAATTCGGTGATCGTAATCACTAGTCACGTTGTAAAGTGTTTATTTGGTTTGATAGGTAACCAGAGGTGTAATGGATAGAACTTCAAATTGAGTATAAAAAATGGATAGGCTCAGAAACACCACTCGAACAAACACATAAGGCTAACTAAACTTAACATTAAGTTGCAGAAAATCACCACTTAATTTGAATTTAGACTTGAAAGAACACCATTCAGTAATCAGTATACCACTATTAAATATTATTCTGAAATCAATTTTAAATCAAAATCCAAAGAAAACACTATTAATAAAGATGAATTTCTATAAATTCTTAACTTCTCCATCATGTATATATTCTTTATTCATTTTGGAGTGTTTATTTAAGGGGAAGAAAAGCTAGTAAGAATATGCCATAACTTTAGAGTTATTTGATTTATTAATTTCAATGATTCGTGGATCGGATGCCATGCTTTCATGGATACCAAATTCTAACGCCTTTTTATTTGCGAACAATACATGAAAATTGTATAATACAAAGATGATGATTTTGTGACCTGATTCAAAAGGGTAACGTACGTAAGATGATCGGTTCAACTCTAAAAAACCTAAAATATATTTGTTGGCCCGATTCAATATTGTAAATAGTACTTTGTTGACCCGACTTGGCTAAAAAGTTTCTCGATAGACATATGAGTATAAAAAAAGTTGCCACCATTAAAAAAGATATGTTACGTCAATGGCTTTCTTTTCGGGTTTCTAATGGCAGTGTACATCGAGTAGGGTATGGGATAGAGTTCGAGTATTTGTTATATAAAAATTGAGCATAAGTATTTTTTTTGTGCCGGGTTTGAGGTTGTATTAGGAATTGTTACCCATAACTTTAATATAAAAGGTACATAATTAGATAAAGATTTTTTCTCTTTAATTATAACATAGTCTTGTTGTATTAAAAAAAAGAATTTAAACTTATCTATACTATACATAATACACTATTAATAGGCAATTTAAACACATAACATCTAAGTAATTTACAATTAGTAGTGCATAAGATACACATTATATTGCACGTAAGATAACTACAAACTTGTCAATTATAAACACGTCTATAAATAGTTACAACAATGGCAGCTCAACTTTACTCAAGTTTTGTTAATTTGAGAAATAATTACAACTTTGGGCGTTCAACTTTACTCATATATTCCTTTTAGTTTTAATTGTAAACTAACTTCCTACCAACACGTCATAAATTTTTTCATACATTAGTATTTTATTTATTTTAATTGCAAAAAAATAAATAAATAAACATTTTATTGTCTTTTATTTGTGTATGGTATTGCTATAGCTTTTTTCAATTAAAAAATTTTAACATGTTACGTACTTACGTATGAGTGTTCACAATTCGGTTTAAACGGTTTCTAAGCTAAACCGTGAACGAAACCACTGGTTCGATTTTTTGTCATTGAAAATCGAAACTAAACTGTTAAATATTTAAACTGAATCGCTACTAATGGTTTGGTTTCACGCATTGGACACCCGTCAATGAACACACACACACACATATATATATGTGTGTGTGTATGTGTGTGTGTGATTGTTAACAAGATTGTGTAATTGATCACAATATTTAAAAATTTATCATATTATGAACAATTGCATACGTAACATGAGCATTCGTTCATATTGTACATTTATAGTTGTTCATATTACGTAAGGTAACTTTACGAGTATCTTATTAACAATATACTCTATATTTTTAATCGAAATAAATTAAATTATTAATAAAAACTGGCTGTTAAAAACAAAGAATTTGGAACTATAGAAGAAAACAATGTTTTTAGTTATAATCGCAATAAATTTGTTTATTTTGAACTACTTTACGATATAATAGTGTTCCTGTATTAAAAAACACAATAAAGTTACTACAATAGTATCTTTATTGATTTATTGAGAGAGAAAAGAGCATGGCAAAATTACTTTGCCTCAAAGTAAACTACGTAAAATAGATGTCATGATAAATGAGTTTTATAAACTTTTGCGTGAGGAAGTTGTTTTTTACAAATTAAATAATATGTATGGAGGATACTGTTTTAATAATCAATAAAATGTCGAGCATTATGACAACCGCATAATACACTTCTACTCATTAAGTTATACGCAATACATAAGAGAGCTTGTAATCGTCTACCTCACTCTCTTGCTTCCTCCCACTAATACAAAAATGCACTTGTACAAAACTAGAAATATATTATATGTGGTTTTCACAGTTATAAGAATAATTTTATTCAAAAAATGCGTGTATGATACGTAAAGAAAGTTGATTCTATACGACTAACTTTATAACTTGAGCATATTTCTGTTTATCTCCGTAACTACCGCCGAATTAACAAACATTTGATGACAAAACGCAAGTGTATCGTATGTTTTTAAATCGGTATCAACAAGGAAAGAGCTTGACAAGTGACTAAACATACGATCAAGATTTCACTTATATGATCATGGACATAAGTGGAATTTTTTTCTAACATGTAGCTATAGATAAAGTTGTTCACGGTCTCCTTTAAACCGATTATCTTTTAAAGTGGTCAATAGTTAGATGTTTTTAAAATGTTTTATAAAGTATATAGCATAGCATGTATGCTTATATATCGTTACTTACATATGCACATACATTTAACATATGTATTCGTTTTATGAACTCTTATTATAAAAGCTTAAGAAATTCATGACCTAAAACTTATACAGTCTGGTTGAATCCAGTCATGAACTGTTAATTTGGTTTAGTTTAAAAACTTCAAATTCGTTATTTTGAACATCGTTTGGACGCTACATGCCCAGCTCGTCTAGGGACGCCATCAAGGATTCAGATTTCGAATATAGGACCATAAAAATCACATATCTTAAATAAATATCTCAAAGTCATTACTAACAACTTATCTTACAATTACTTATCTTATAAATCGTAAGATCGGATCAGAACAACACTTACCTTCTTTTGAGTTATGATATTATAGATAAGAAAGTAAAGTTAATGCATACTACATAGCTTACTCTTTTATGGGTGGAGGTGGGACCCATCTTCACATCTAGTGATTGTGACCATCGGGTTACGTGTATTTTTAGTAGTTCGATCACGGTGACACCTGGCCCAATCCTTATGGAATCATATTCCTCGTTTCATTTGCTTTTGTAGATTTTTTTCATCTTCTATTCATCCATAAACAATGTTTGCATTGATGCTGACAACCCAACTACTTATCTTACTTTATTATTATGATTATGATTATTATTATTATTTTTCTTAGTGTTTAGAATTACCATGGATACCCGAGTAAGAATTTTTAAACGGAATATCAGCTGTGTATATTGATTTTGAAGCTTAATATTTAACTTACCCAGGAATACCTTTAAAATGAAAATTTATCACTATGTAAAAACTTAACTGAATCAGGTTTTAAGATGTCAAGTCTTAAATTATGACACTCATAAAAGTGGATTAATTAGAAGACCAATTGCATACTCATCCTACTTTATAATAAACAAACACACACATATAAAATTAATTGTAATTGTTAAAACTATCATGTTTAAATAATAAAAAAACAACTGCTATTTTCGATATGTAAACTACACATCTCTCTCTGCCCCCCCCCCCCCCAACTCTCTTTCTCTTGCCCAACTAACATAGTCTAAAACGTCTTAAGACACTTTGTCATCTATATTTTCCGATTTGTAAACTAGTTTCTACAGAGCATATATCTGTGTTAAGAGTGTCTAGAAACGGATCCTAGGCGACAAGCCTCTCTCTCTCCCCGATTCACATATAGTTCAAAAATGTCCCGAAACACTTCATTCTCTCTTTTTTTCTTCACCTGTGCAACTCATTTTAAATGTTTTGTAACACGATTACAAGAACATCTATCATCTCCAACTCAAAGCCTCACTCTACTACTAATTAACCATCTTTTTACTTCAAAAAAAACTTTATTGGGATGATTATAAGTATAAAACTCTCTACTAATTGGCTGGCTAGGATTAATGGATTTTGAATACATAGACTTTATCTCCATTACCAAACAAGATCGATGTGACATTGAATCATAGATATGGATTAGTAATAACCTATTGATTAATTAGTAGTTAGGTAAAGCAAGGAACCCCCCATGCTTAAACACTCACAACTCTTTCTATTTCTCACATGCTAATAAAGAAATACACATTATTAATATCAATTAATCAGATTCTTTAGTATGCTTCATGGACAAACTCATTACTCACCTAATACATATTCTATAAATTATATGTTTGCATGATGTATACTTGGTCTATATAAAGACTAAAGTTGAATATATATTTAGTCAAACTAATGACACCTAGCAATATTATCAAAAAGTTGTACTATTCTTTCAATTTCCCCAAAATTCTAAAATTCCACTTATATTGCCTGAAATTACTATCTCACACTTTGTGTCTCACATGCTTTGTGAAGTTGTATCATAAACCATAACATGTGTACAATGTTATGCAATATATATGAGACAAAGTTGAGACACGTGAAGTTATACAAAGAGCCTCATCTCCTAAATGATACCTATTCATGTGTAGCCAAACACTACTTTTATTTGGTCCAAACCTCCTCTATATATATATATATACCAAAATATACTTCATATATCCACAGTCACTATTTCTACTAATACCATAGTGAAAAAAAATATGGGACCAACGCTATCATACCCGTCTCTTCTCTTCTATTTTCTCAGGTACGTATATACTTTATTTTAGCTACCCGGTTTTACTCTTTTAACCGCTTAACTACAACTTTCAATACTACAAAAACGGTCATTAACTTGTGTCTTAATGTTTATCTTGCAAATAAATGTAATTACAATGAAAGGTGTAAGAAAAACTTTACACAAATTAGTTTCATTACTGTCACACATCAAAACAAAATCATATCATTACTGTATATCAAACCTTCAATCTAGTTTCTAGATTGAATAAAACTATATATCAAATATTTTACACTCATCTTTATATTTAGAAATATATGAAACCTTCACTTTTGCAAACCACAAATAACATATTAATTCATTGAAGCTTGATCAAAATCAGCCACATCAATTTGTTCTTATATTTCTTACAGATTTTATTATAGCTGACAATAATCAATGGTTCAAGTTATTATCATATGCACATATAAAGAACATATATATGCATCTATACGGTCTATAATATACCTGATTATATATATAAGTATCGTACGATTACGAACTTCTTAATCCAATTAATCAAATTACCTGTTTAGGAAACTTGATTTTAATCGAATTAATTAGTTAACTCAAAGGCCCCAAGCTCAACGCGAATTTGACATCAAGCCGCCACGCAAACTCGCCCGAGTTCATCTTACAAACATCACACGGCACCGTCAAGGGTGACTTCTTTTCCGATGACCGGTACTCGATTCTCACTCTGCATGAGAAAGCTGGCATAAACTTTTCCACAATCAAGGTATCCACCTTCACCACTAACCACACAGCTACCTCAGCAGAGGTAGCTAAGTTAGAGTTAACATTAACCATACTCTGGTACGCTGGGTTTACCCAACGTACCTCATCATATCCAAATCCACTGGATATGAAACCTGGACAAGTGTCAGCTTTTAGATTCTTCATTATCTCTTCATCCGTGTAACCAAACATCTTTCGATCTTCACACGTGCCAGTCACCGTCTCTAGCGTAATCCATGACTCAGTAACCTTACTCACCGCCGCAGTCTTCAGATCTGCAGATATATTATTATCATTCGTAACGCCTTTTGTATTGAAACTGATCCAGTTCGTTACTTTCTGTAACGACTGTAACGGATCTGGATCCGCTACAGTCACGGTTCGATCCAAATCGAACAAATTATTAACATGATAAATAATCTTCTTCTGCTTCGTCTTCTTCACTCTCACGTACTTTCGTTTCACTCTCTTCCTCATAGCCGGTAACGCGTTACCGGATCGGTCCGCGGTCAACGGCCGCGGAGCGATGGGACGGAATCTCAACATAATTTGATCTATAACCAAATTATTATTATTGTTGTTATTGTTGGTGTTTCCGTCTGCGGTCGCGGCGGACACGCACCGCGACCGCGAGTCTACCGCGCGCGGCATGTTTCTGCCGTCCATGAAGTTTTGTATAAATGTAAGGATTTAACAAAACTAAACCGGAAATATGATAATATTAACCGGAGGATGTTAGTCATGATGGATAAAAATGATAATCCATCGCCGGTGCATGGTAACACGTGTCTAGGGCAACATATTGCATTTGAGTGCTGTGATTGGTTGGATGGTTTAGTGTGGGGTCCACTATTGAGAAGCGTGTGAGGGAGCTGATTGGTTTTTCATTTTTTAGAAAAATAATTTTTTTTTATTTCGGTTACCGCACTCTATTATTTAAAATGTCTTATGTCTCATTTTAACCGGGCTTATGCTCAGGGGCGGACCCACATAGGTCCGATCGAGGTCCCGGGACACCGATGTTTTTTAAAAATTACTTAGAGACGGTATATTAAATTTTGTAAGGACCTCATAAAAATTAATACTTGGAACCCATACTATTAAGATTGAACTGGTACAGTGGAAAGTCCCTTGTTTTACTTGTGAAAGGTTGTAGGTTCAAGCCCATCATACTCCTTTTTTGTTGTTTTTTTTAATATCCTAGTCTTAGTTATTCAGTTAGGGTATTTGTGCTTTTTGTTAGTTTCTCTCATATAGTCATTATCACCATGCAACATATATAATGTTAACATGGATTTTGCATATTCTTTTATTATTTACCTTGTGTATGTATATTATAATTAATCATTTATTTGTGTTAGAGTTATTTTTTCATGTTTTGGTCAATTATGTAAGACCATATATATAGATTACGTTCATGTTTTTCGGATATGAATTAAAAGTGTATGTTTCATCTAGTTTGTAATTTAGATTCTTTCTATTTACTCGTTTCCAATGACACCATAGTTCCGTGTTTTATTATGTTCCTCGCCTCGACCCGACCCGAATAACGACTGACCCGAAAAATTTTGTAAACCGAAAAAATTGGGACCCCATTGACAAAAAATCCTGGGTCCGCCACTGCTTATGCTATGCTGGTTTCAAAGTTTGGTTTGAGTGGTTTCTAGAAAAATCTTACTGTTGGTTGCCACAAAAGCATAACTCTCTAACGTAACACACGATGAGACGAAATCTTGGATAGATTCATGATTCGAACCGATAACCTCGCAGGACCTGGCTCAATATCTACCCAAAATGACACGATGAGATTGACAGCTAATTGGTTTTCATAAATTGGAAGCACAATTTTTTTTTATTTAAGTCATTGCACTCTCCAATTTTCAGCGTGTCATTGCCCATTCTGGCTAGACTCAGTGACGAAACTTAGACAAGAACGCCAGAATTACGGACTAAAATGTATTAAAAAATTAATAAACGAGCGCGAGCGGGCGGGCCCAAATTTTTGGTTGAAAATGGATAAATTAACACCAACTTTCCCAACTTCTTTCTTTTTACCCTTTTTTAACCCAGCCAGCTCACGCTATTCAACAATTCTCTCAGATTCACTCGTGACTGACTTAACTGATCTTGATGAATTACCGTCTTCTTCGTTCAGCTGTTGCTTCAGATTTCGAATCTTCACACATAAACTCTAAAAACTCTCAATCATCTTCCTCAGGCTGATTCAGCAATTGAGTATTACACGAGGCCTTAAGATGCTTTCGGTCCTCGTATGTCAACCCATCAACAAAACACTTTACTAGTTCCCACAGTTCGATTTGGTGATGCGGGCATTTCCTGATCATGTCTTTATACATGGTAAAGGCTTCATAAAATAACTCACCAGATAACTGTGAAAAATTTCGAATGTCTGAACGGGCCTCAGTAGTCTTCGACTGTGAATAGAACTCGTTTAGGAATACCTGCTGCATCTCGGCCCAATTTCTGATACTATGCATCGGCAGCGAATTAAACCATAATTTTGTTTTGTCTTTTAACGAGAACTGGAATAACCGCAGCCGGACTTCGTCCTGATCAAATGTGCCATCACCAATAGACCCGCAAATAGCCAAAAAATCGGTCAAGTTCGAATACGAGTCTTCCGAACCCATCCCGTGGAAATGAGGAACAATGTTGATGTAAGATGGCCGGGACTTGAAAGTTTGTTGTCCCTGCACTCGTTCCTGTGGGACCAACCGGGATGCTCCATCCGAGATAGCCGGTCTGAACCGACTGTTGACACCATGAATCGGGGCCATATAATTTCTCCTCAGCCACCCGGGGTTTCCCATACCACCCCGGTTAACCGGAATACCACGAACTCTTTCGGGCTGTTCCGCCTGATTCACCCGGTCTCGACCCCTTCTGTTTCTATTAGCTGGTTCAGCCCGTCTTCGGTTAACCGGCTCTTCTACCTCTTCATCCCAATTATCATAACCCACATCTTCTTGATCAAAACCCTCGTTCTCGGGCTCGACTGCCCGATTACCTGTAACCCATCTGTCTACCTCGTCATCGATCTCCAAATCTTCATTTCCATTATTATTTTCCCCTTCGTCTTCATCTTCTGTCGGAATACTCGGTCGAACATCATCGAGATTTATCCAAACTCGGCGGTTAGGGTTGTTGTTTGGAGCAGATGGTCCAACTTGGTCAAATAGGTTTTGGTTTATGTTTCGGTTTCGGTTTTGGTTTCGGGTTCTGGAAGCACGAGCTGAGTGATTTTGGTTATTCTGGTTATTGAAGTTTGATGGGTCAGGTATGTTGTCTGGGTGAAACGCGATATTCTGTGGAAGTGTGTCTTGATTTTGGTTGTTGTTCTGGTTCTGGTTTTGGTTTTCGTTTTGGTTCTGGTTCTGGTTCTGGTTCTGGTTCTGGTTCTGGTTTTGGTTCTGGTTCTGGTCTTCCATTTCTGAGTTTCTGTTTTGTACTCGGTTCTGTCGAGCTAACCTCTCAATTCCGGGCTCGTAAATTAACGGAGACTGTCGACCCGAATGGCGGGTGCGCATAAACCTGTAATCTGCACAAGTAACACAACCCGCGTAAAATACAGATAAATAAAAAATAAAAATGAAAACTAAAATAAAAACTAAATTAAACACATAAATCAATTAACACGAAAGACACTAAGCGCACTAACTCCCCGGCAACGGCGCCATTTTGATGACCGTCGTTTGAGTCATTCAAAAACCTAATTAAACTATATAGATAGAGTAAGTAAGGTATCATATCCACCAGGAGTATGTGGTCAATGCAAATCGTGTAACAAAATTAAATATTATGAAGTAGTAGATTTTAGTGCTGATCACACAAGCAAATTAGTTTTAGTTTAGAATTAATTAAGCAACGAACAAGTGAACAAGTTTCAATCAATTGATAAAAACAAATCACACCCGGGACTTCAAGTAAGTAACTTACAGTAATCTCATGCAACCTAACAGATTAATCATTAACGGTTAACTACAGACTGATCAACTAGACAAAACCTTAGACATCAATAATCGCTTTACACACGACACTGGTTATCAAACAGTCCCTGCCAGTGTGACTCAGATAAGGGCAATTATATGTTTTATCGTATTCAACCTAATCAAGCAGTCCTATGATCAATTATTATAGCAACTGGTAACTAATCGTTCAGATCAACGTAAACCTAAACCGATTGAACACACAGAAATACTAAACATCAATAATCATAGATTAACCATAAACAATTATACCTAAACGTTATTAGTTACATGAGAGACTGAAAATAATACAAACTTTACATCCCGGGTATGATTCGGAGAAGTTAGCCGAGCATCGACATCATGGAATCTTCAATTATGACATCATGGAATCTTCAATTATGATGATATGGAACATTTATGTGATCTCGGTCTGAATCGGAATGATGGAATCGCCCTCTTGTAGCTCTGTAAACTGCTAGCCAGAAGTCCTTTATGAAACCCTAACTTTATCCTTTTATAGGGTTTTAAAATAGCGACTCTCGTAGTTTTTTTTGGTCTAGCATATGGTACTCTAGTTTCAACAAACGGTACTCTGGCTCAGCAAATGGTACTCTAACTTTAGAGTATGATACTCTATTTCAGCATACCATACTTTAAAACTTCCTGATGTACGCTCCCTCTTATGTTCAGCATATGATACTCTGTTTTCAGTAAATGATATGCTAAACCAACTATTACCCAGATTCACCAGTTTTGATCATACACTATCACACATCATCCCGGGTCTTCATCTCGTGCTCGCACAGGTCCAAATTAGGTACTTTAACGTCTATGACCTGAAATACAATAAACACGTATGAAGTATCGAAGTTCCCATAATAAACAGTTAAAACTAATAAATAAACGAACTAAAACATATACAAATTAACCGACCATCATTCGGTTTTGGTTTTATTGGTTTCGGCTTGGTTTTTACGATTTTGCCATTTGAGCTTTAAAATTTTAGACCGAAAAAAGGTTGGCAAAAAATAATTAAATTAAATATAAATAATTTTGTTAATTGTAAAATAATAGACTATTATACATTTGATAAAAAAAATATTGGAGTTACATATTTATTAAATTCTTATAAATTACTTAATATAAAATAAAAAAAACAAAAATTTAGGAATTCGGTTCGGTTCAGATTTTTTGGTTTTTTTACATGCAAAACCAAAACCGAACTGCTAGTGCGGTTTTGACAAAAATATAAAACCAAACCGTTGGTTTTTGTTTCGGTTTGTTTTTTCCGGTTTGGATTTCGGTTTTTCGGTTTCAGATTGTTTTTTTTTTTGGTTTCTTGCACCCCCCTACTTTCTCCTAATCCCACCACACAATCGAACCCTTATCACAAGCTATATGATTATTCGAATTCACAGTCTCTTATACATTATACTAGTTTGAGACCCGTGTATTACACGGGTAATTGTTGAAAATTATAAACATTAACCATTAAGTAAAATACATTTAACAATATGATCATATATTGTTAATACAATTACAATTTACATTAAAATTATATAAATCACATAACTAAGATTACACAAATATGTTACAAATAAGTAAAACATTTCTTGTACACTACATTTGTGATTGTATTGGTCGGTATACATTGTTTATCAAAAATCAAAATCTTTAGTGCATGTTTGCTTATAACTCTTGATATGATAACGTATAGGTCTGCTTATAACTCTTCCGGTGACAAGTAAGATTCTAGATAAATGATAATGTATCCATGAAACTAACAAAAAAATATCCATACACATAAAATATCATACATTTTAATCAATTAATATGATGTCATTTGAGATTATCAGCTCATGTTTATCCAAAAATCATTATTATCCCAAAATCCAGATTACTTAAAATTTGATGAGATAATCATCCTTATAATCTTTAACATTTAAAAATGATTGATCATGATAAATTTGTTGTCAGTAATATCTGTGTATGACAATTTTTAAATTGAAATCATATTTTACAATTAACAATTATATAATTAAGCAACATATAAAACTGAAAACTAAAATATAACAAAATGATTTGTTTCATTAATGTAATTGCTAGAAAAATGACAGACTTACTAACCTTAAAGCATGTTCAAATAACAGTGATTATACAGAGTTATCAGAATATTAGAAAATTTAAAGTTGCGTAAAGTGAAGGTAGTGATTATTATTTATAATAGTTGAAAGTATTGGATTATGAATGTTTATATTTTAAATACTAATTCCGTGTTATTAGTTAATACTATGGGAAGTTGTTGGAATAATTAACTAATCGATATATATATTTTAACAACTAACAGGAAAAAGAGAAGCGAAGATTTCGGATTTTATGGAAGCATGATAAATGACTTTTAACCGGATTAACTATTTTCAAAATAAATAATTAATGTGAAAATGGAATATTTATTTCTATTAAGTTATATTATAATTAAGATGTGAATCTTAATGAACTTTTATAAATTTTAATAATAAATGTTATAATGTATTTTTTTTAAATTGTGTATAACTTCATTATTTTGAATATAACCCATAATAAACACTTTAGTTTTGTATTAACCAACATGTAAAACTAACATAACCCCAGTTCGTTGTATTTGTATAAAAATAAAGTTAATAAGTTAATATAATATTAAAATTATGTAAATAACTGATGAAAATGATATTCTAGGTTTCAAAATCCCAAATAATTTTAAAAAAACACAAATAGCGGAATGAGATTGAAACATATTTTTTGGTTTAAAGTTTTGAATGCTTTTAGTAAGTAATTTGTCCTATAAGGTATAATAAATTAAATATATTTAAATGTATAAAAAATATAAATCAAGCCATAAAATATATAATTTAGAACCATTTTGGTCTGAGTTATGGTAGAAAATATTGAAAATTTAATATTGATCTTCTTATTGCTAAAATCATTTATACTACACAAAAAAGTCATATAAATAAATGAAAAATAATTCATATAGTAAATCTGTAGGTCCCCCTGGGGCGACGTTGTTATAACTTCGCCTATGGCGAAGTTGTTCTAACTTCGTACTTCGTTTCTGCTGAACAGAATTGCATAGCGACGGTCACAAAATGCACCAACAGACTCCCCTTTGACCGTTGCTCTCAATTCTAACAAACATAAAAGATCATTTGTTACAAAACATGCACCAACAAAATCGTTATACATATGGATTATAATTATAATGCTCAAGATATATATAATAGGTATTCTCCACGTTAGCAATATTTATACAAAATGTTTGAAGAAAATTAAGAAAAATACATATTTTCCTTGGTTCAAATGTGTATGAGAAAATTTAAATCCAAATTTGAAATTAACCTTATATAAAAAATTATGCTTTGCTGCTCGAATCAAAGTGTAAAAACAATTTGTAGTTTACCATACAAATCCAAATTCTTTGACAATGATGACCCTTGCTTTCTTTAATTTGCAATTAGGTGTGACTTTAAAATTTTATAATAACAGGCCTTCAACTTCAATTTCGATATTTCTTTATGTTCTTATTTCACAATTAATGTTAATGAATGAATCGGTTAGGACTTACATTTAATAAAAATATTGAATTCATATATTGAAATGACTTAAAAGATAAAAGATAAGGACTATATTGAAATGAGTTGAAAAAAGGTGAGGATGGCTAAGAGATTGACAAATGGCAATAATGGGTAGTCTTTTATTAGAATAGATAGATACTACATTAATTTACAACTTTTGTATGCATCTTGAGTTGTACATTAAGCTTTGCCTGTGTTTTGTATCTTCCATTCTTGCTGTACTTTTCTATCAACGTTTCCATCTCCCACGTATGCTAACACCTGTCTTGCCTGTTTATGCTCTTCTACTACACGTGTTTTTACGCTAGCCTCACATATCAATTTTGCTTTCTAGCCAGCTTCTCCTTCCCCACAAGAGTTTATACCCTAACCACGAACTCTAATGATGGAATCTAGAGAGAGAGAGAGAGAGAGAGATTGCACGATCCGGATTTGGTTCCGACGGTGACCTTGGTTATAAATTTCAACCATCGATTCAATCGAATACTCGCTTGGCGGCAATCAATTGTCTTTGAAAGAACTGAACACAATTGACGTGATGAAGGGCCGTCAAGGAGAACGACAGGTCTAATTTTTTTAACCCTAATCCCCAAATCACATTATATTATTTTGGAACTGATTTTTATGGCGTTTTTATGGCGTATTTTGGACTTTTTAATGATATTGACAAATATTTTTTATGTTTTGTGGGTTTCTAAATTAGACATTTAGGTTGTATATTGGTGAAATTAATGGTGTTAGATTAAACTTTTAGATATCTTTTTTTTGTTGCATCCTATGTGTTTGATGAAATGCCATTCGTTTTTGTTTTCGTATTCAGCTATTGCGGGGGGTCGAAATACTAGTTATTTCACTAAATTAGAACTCAACAACATGCAAACAAGTGAAGAACTCAATAAAAAATAAAAGACTATTCAATATACGCACAAATATCATAAATTGTAAACAAAGTTTTTGATAGACTAAAAATTAGGAGAGAGAAACATTTTCAGTTGCTTCTTCAAAGAAATTAGCGGTTTCCCGGTGAACAAACACCAAGTGAGTGTGTCCATGGATGAAACTTTTTATTTAGAACCTAGAAGAACAACATGTGAAAGAAAAAAACAAGAAAAATATAAAACTTTAAATAAATATAAAACAACCATTGTTATAGGTATAACACATGAACGGAAAAACTTACCGGAAAAAGGTAAAAACGTAGAAATATTAGCTTCATCGCCGTTTTTGATTTAGAACCTAAACTGATTTTAAAAAAATCATTTAACAATGAAAACAAAGATAAAAATGTTAGATCTACAATAACCGGAAGAGAATATGATGTGGATAACTTAGCAACATTGAGTTGTTATTCGATACAAAGTCGTGGATTATAAAAGATGGTTAGGAATTTTGAGACGAACCTAATCTATTTGAACCATATTTAATATTTTTTACACTAACGGGTTAGCTTTGAGTTAGAGTTTTCTCGGTTCTCCCCATGAAAGGCCTAAGTCCATCTATTGTTTTTCGACTTTTGGGTTATGACATTCTTTGACTAACTTTATCTTATGAGTAAAAGTTGCGCTGGTGCCAAAGTTTAAACCCTCAACTTTGAATGCACCATATAACTTTCACATAATATTCTAGATATTATTAAGGTGTTGTTTGGAACCCACCACCGCGATTATTAAGAAGGTTGACTGATTCAGAGGCTTCATTCGGTATATGCTTATAAATCCAACTAATTCATAGCCCCATAACTGATTCAGACGTTTAAAATATGTGAACAAAAGTTACAAAACACACTTTGGTGTTGACTGATTCATAGATAGCCTATTAACAAAATCATTAATTGGATACAACCCCTTAATTTTTTTGAAGGAAACTTACGAAGTTATCAAACAATGTTATAGATGAACCATATCCATTTTAGATTACTAGAGTCTAGTATCTACACCACGGTCATTTAGGTAAACGTTTTCATGTCATTTTCCATTTGCGAGGCGATCAGGTGGTTAACATATAAAATAAGATGTCAACGGTTCAATCTCTATAGAATATAGCATTGAGTCATTAAATAGAAAAGATAAATGTTTTCCAAAGTCTAAAAAGTGACGACGTGTCTTGTCCGTCCTTAAAAGAAATTATAAATATGGTCATATGGTGTACCTTGAAAATAATTAAAGGTGAAAAAATTTGATGCAAAATCAATGAAAACAGAATATAAACATATAGAAAATAAATTATCAAATATTTTTAATATTCTTTGAAAACATTATGAAGACTTAGACTATTAAATTGTTTGAATGTTATAATTAGAAGATTTATATTATGTTTTAAAAACTTTTTAGTTAAAATGGATAAAAATATAATACGTGTTTATTATATATTATTGAGAAATTTAGTGACATTAATATTTTGTGAACACAAATTCAAAAAAAAAAATATTGAACATACATAACTAAATTTAAAACGGTGAATATAAAAAAAACTTATATTTCGGGTGTGGAATCTCATAATCAATTGAATCTACTATAAATAATAACAATAAGAAATGAATATGTGATTAATTTAATTATTGAAATAGAAAGTGACATTAATATTTTATGAAAAGTTGTCATTTTTAATAATATTCACTAAATCATATGTGCCGAATAATATTTATAAATGATGATAAAGCGGTTATTTAATTTACGATATATTAAGTATTAATTATTAGAAATTATGTCAATTTAAATACTGTGTTCTAAAATAACGCGGTTATTATTTTATTATTAGTTATTAATAATAATAATTAATATTCACGTAAATTAAAGTAAGATTAAACTATAATTATGGTAAGTATTTTTAGTTTGACAATCAGTTTTTTAAATATTAAAATAATAACTTATTCTAGTTAATGCCAAATCACAAAAATTAAAATCAAATCGGTTTTAATTTTACTAATACGACTAATTAATTTAGAAATTATTACAAAAATGAAAATTAAATCGGTTAATTTGAAAACTTAAAAAAGTTATGGAAATATTTTGAAATGAGTTTAAAATTATGGAGAGTATTAAAACCTTTAAAAATTTGTTGAAAGATTGGTCAATTTCCGAATTTAAATGACGTTTAAGTATCTTGTAATTAAAATAATGAAAACTTTATAACTTATTTATTGGGTTTTCCATATATAGCGTAATTAGTTATATATAGAAAATATAATGTATATTACAATATAATAACATAATAATGTTTTAAGTTAAATATATTGAAATATAAAAATGATAAGGTGTAAATGTTATTATTTCTGTCAAAATAAGATGTAACAACTAATTAGAAAAGATAATGAATTAATAATAAAAAAATTACTAAAATTATAATAATTATTATAAATTATAGAGATTATCATTAATAAATAGATAAATATAAGATACAAAAATAAAAAAAAAATTAATACATCAGTTCTGATTAAAATATATTAAATGGACAAAACCAACAACTATATATGATTGATTATATAAAAATCAAATAAATTACATGAATTGTGAAAAATACATAAATACATGAATAATAACAAAAATATACATCAATATTAAACAAAAAATAAGATATCTTATCAACAAATCTTCAACCCATGAAATTAGCTATATCAAGTTGGGAACATAACCCGAAATGAGAAAATTAAATATTAATATTCGTTTTATAAATAATAAATTTTAATCGTAGTAATGTTATATGCTATGAAATATTTACCAAGTAATTCATAAAATTCAACTTTAATTTAAATTTGGAAATTTATAAATTTTAAATTACATCGTTTTAGAAATAATAATTTTTAGTGATTGTAATTTTAGACATTTTGAATGTTTGTTTAATTAGGCATTTAAAAAGTTTAACTAAAAGTTAAATTCAACTTTAATGTTTGACCAGATAACTTAAAAATGTTTGACCAACTTAAACGTTTGACCAGCAATTAAATAAAAAAATCAACTTTAATTTAAATTTAGAAATTTAAACTTTTTAAATTAAATCGTTTGGAAATTTAAACTTTTTAAATCAAATCATTTAACTTACCAACTTAAACATTTGACCAACAATTAAATAAAAAAAATCAACTTTAATTTAAATTTGAAAATTTAAACTTTTAAAATCAAATCGTTTAACTTACCAACTTAAACGTTTGACCAGCAATTAAATTAAAAAATCAACTTTAATTTAAATTTGGAAATTTTAATTTTTTAAATCTAATCGTTTGTGTAACATCCTAATATTTTAATGTTGAATAAAGAAAGTTATGTTTAGTGATTTCGCGTTAATTATTAGATATCGAGTAAGGAGCGGATCATGGACTTGGATTAATTGAGACGGGTTAAATGAGAATGGGCCTTAGGTCCATGGGATTTAAGGGATATAAATACCCCCTAAACTCTAAAATATCTTTCATTTCGCCATATTCTCTTACACTCCAAAACACACACACCTCACACCAACACCGCCGCCGGCCGAGGGAAGAACCGAGCCAGATCCGAGAGAGAGAGCGATTAGTTGTGATAACAAGTTAAACAAGATCCAAACAAGCTCAGAAAGGTATGATTCTTGATCCTTGAAGTTTAAAGATCCAAGTTTTATAGTGTAGATACGACCGAAAATGGTCGGAAGCGTAGTGGGTGATGTCGAACCTTAACAATGGTGTTAAAATCGCCAAAATGCTCAATAAAAACCAAAACAGCGGCTGATCTGGGCAACTTCGCCTGCAACTGGGCAACTTCGCCTTCAAAGCGATAACTTCGCTTTCAAAGCGATAACTTCGCCTGAGGTCAAGTTCGCCTAATTGACAACTTCGCCTAGATCTAAGTTCGCCCGAGGCTTAACTTCACCTAAAGCCAAGTTCGCCTGATGACAACTTCGCCTAAAGCTAAGTTCGCATAAGGTTTAACTTCGCCTAAAGCTAAGTTCGCCTAAGGTTTAACTTGGCCTAAAGCCAAGTTCGATTAGAAAATAAATAAAAAAAAACCTAATGAAAAATGTGTTAAGACAGTTAATGTAAATAAAATTTTTCCAAGCTGACCTGGCAGCTCGACCCCAGCCAGGGGCTCTGCCTCTTGGACCCTGCTAGGGGCTACCGCCCCTAGACCCCGCTGCCAGGGGCGCTGCCCCCGGACCCCCGTTCGTTGTGGGTAGTAATTAAGACTAGAAAGATGATATGAGTAGTGATAGTTAATTGATATGTATACTTGTTATACAGTCAGCCGTGCACAACTGAATAAAGGGATTACGATTAACGGTGAACGTAACCGTGTTCAGGTGAGTTTCTAGCCCCATTTATGTGTTATGTTTTCGGGGCTGTGTGCATACTCGATATGTTTGTTAATACGCTTATCCTAAGAGATAAGTGTATGCCTTATGTGAATAATGTGATATGTATGAATGATGGCTTGACGGTACGTGAACGATCTTCGGATATTGCACGTACTGTCAGGTTGTAACGCTAAGTATAAGGTAAGTATGATATGTATGCTTATGTGTATGAATGTGATAAAGTTAATAAAAGAAGGAAATGATGGTTGTATAGTTACGAAGAGGGTACCGGGCCCTAATAATACTCGAGGTATGATGTATGGTTTTATGGTAACGAAGAGGGAATCGAACCCTACTAATATTCGAGAACTAGGGAACCGAACCCTACTAATATTCGAGAAAAGAGGGTACCGAGCCCTAATAATACTCGAGGTATGATGTATGGTAACGAAGAGGGAATCGAACCCTACTAATATTCGAGAACTAGGGAACCGAACCCTACTAATATTCGAGGAAAGAGGGTACCGAGCCCTAATAATACTCGAGGTATGATGTATGGTTGTATGGTAACGAAGAGGGAATCGAACCCTACTAATATTCGAGAACTAGGGAACCGAACCCTACTAATATTCGAGGAAAGAGGGTACCGAGCCCTAATAATACTCGAGGAAGGAGGGTACCGAGCCCTAATAATACTCGAGGAAGGAGGGTGCCGAGCCCTAATAATACTCGAGGAATGTAGGGCGTAATGCTCTTTATAACGTAAGATATGAAAGTAAGTTAATACAAAAGAAAGTATGAAAGTATGAAAGTATGAATGAAAGAAAATAAGTTTATGTGTATTGTATAGTGTATGATTAACTAGAACTCACTCAGCGTAGCTGACTTTTAGTATGCACGCAGGTGAGTAGGATGAGGCAGCTCGCTTGAGGAGACACGTGGCACTGAATAAGAGGCTGGCATCGGAAGACTCAAGACGTTTAAGTTTAATGTTTCGTTTATTTTGAAAGACAAAATGATGTTTTAAGACAAGACGTGTTTTGTTATGAAATGTTTTATGAAAGCTTTTAAATTCCGCGAATGTTTTAATTAACTCTGATATTTAGAACTGCGTTTATGAGTAAATCCAACACGAAAGTAGGGCTACCGGTAACGGGGCCTTACAGTTTGGAAATTTAAACTTTTTAAATCAAATCGTTTAACTTACCAACTTAAACGTTTGACCAGCAATTAAATAAAAAAATCAACTTTAATTTAAATTTAGAAATTTAAACTTTTTAAATCAAATCGTTTAAGAAAATAATAAATTGTAATGATGGTAAGTTTAGACTTTATTGAATATTGACTTACCATTTACAAATTTCAAATTTCAAATTTAACTTAAATTTGGAATTTAAAATTCGAAATTGTAATCGTTTTAGAAATAAAAAAAAAATTAATCGCGGTAATGCTACATGTTATGGAATGTTAAACCACTGATTTACAATTTATTATGGAATATTGACTTACCATTTACAAATTTCAAATTTCAAATTTAACTTAAATTTGGAATTTAAAATTCGAAATTGTAATCGTTTTAGAAATAAACAAAAATTAATCGTGGTAATGCTACATGTTATGGAATGTTAAACCACTGATTTACAATTTATTATTGGCCTTACCGGAAAAGACTAATGATAATGTCCATGGATGAATCTTTTTATTTAGAACCTAGAAGAACAACATGTGAAAGAAAAAAAACAGGAAAAATATAAAACTTCAAATAAATATAAAACAACCATTATTATAGGTATAACACATGAACGGAAAACTTATCGGGCAAACGTAAAAACGTAGAAATATTAACTTCATCGCCGTTTTTGATTTAGAACCTAAACTGAATTTAAAAAAATCAGTTAACAATGAAAACAAAGATAAAAAGGTTAGATCTACAATAACCGGAAGAAAATATGATGTTGCCGGAAAAAGATATAACCTTGCCGGAAAATCATATAACATTATTGGCCATTAGAGTATAATATATAACCTTACCAGAAAACGATTAATCTCGATCTACATTACCGGAATATAGAAGATGGTGGATGGTGGAGTTAGTAAGCCGAGAGAGATAGGGAGAGAGAGAAAGAGGTTAAATACAAACAAAAACGGAAAACAAAAATCTTACTGGAAAACCTTACCGGAAAATCGTAAAAACTTCCAAATATCAATTCAATATTGGATTTTGATATACAACCTAAAAAGATTATTACAAAATCATATAACAATTAAAATAAACATAAACCATATCGGAAAACCTTACCGGAAAAAGATATTACCTTGCCGGAAAATCAAATAACATTGTTGGCAATTAGAGTATAATATATAACCTTACCGGAAAACGATTAATCCCGATCTACATTACCGGAATATAGAAGATGGTGGATGGTGGTGTTAGTAAGCCGAGAGAGAGAGAGAGAGAGAGATTAAAATGATTTTGGTGAAAAATATTAAAGTTTAAAAATCTCTACTGTTATTAAGTTGTACTATTATACTCCTACATGTAAGTTTTGTTTAATTTATATTTTATTTGTAAAATATAAAATAATCTTACTATACTACTAAAGCAATACAATATATCCATATGGCCTTCAACTAGCATGTCCACATAGGCTTCCAAGTCATCCGGTTTCCATCTATAGAATTGTCACATAATTCACTAATTAATGTTTTCTAGAATCATAACCTCGCTAATTAATGGATTCTATAATCATAACCAACTATTCATTTCAAATGATTTAAAAACCGATTTTGACCACAATTAATTATTTATAACTGATTTTGTGTTTCTTTTTTTAGTGTGACTATTATTTTAGCAATTCAATGATTTGTATATTTATACAATTTCTTATTTCACCATTTACGACGTTTGAAATGTTTTTCACCCGTGTGTAACATGGGCCAATATCCTAGTAATAGAATAAAAGTATACAACTAATAATAAACACGAGAATATAATCGCTGGATTCGCTGTAGGGAGTAGGAGCATAGTGTCATGTAGTTAGGACTTAGGACAAACAATTGTTATTCAATGTTATCTACTTTTCATATATTAACTAAATTTTGTTTAAATAAAAAAATGAAAGTATGTTTGTTTTGCTAAAGAACTAGAACAAATTATATTTTTAAATGTTTTATCTATAGAATTCGCCTTAATCAAATCTGAATTTAAGATATAATTATGACATGCGTAATTGAAGGTGTTAAATATGCTCATTTTTAACCTGTAACATTAACGCCATGCAGACATGGGTTTTTGTTTTTTTTTTCAGTTTTATGTGTAGTGTTGAAGCCCTTTTTAATGATTAAATAATGTTTTAATTAATTAAACAAAAAAAGTTTTAACTGAAGGGAGAGAGATAATTGGCCAGTTGACCAAATTGTTTGCCTCAAACGCCGTCACTTAGAAAGCGTTCATACAAAGAAAATTAAAAAAATAAAAAAAGACTTAAAATCGTCACATATAAAGGGCATATACCCTAATAATACCAATGTGTTTAAAACTTTAAATTGTGTTTCTTTCGAGTGATGGGATTTCAAGTTTCATAGTAAACATATGATACTAGTTTAGATATAGGTTTACAAATGTGTGAGTTTGTGAACATAAATAATCAATCCACGCATCATGAGGATAATAGCTATAATATTTAAAGTGGTGATCGTATTATATAATATATTAAATATATCATGACATAACACGATCTTAGTAACATTCGTCATTTTCGATCTTTTTTGTATTTGTATTTGTATCAAAACCCGACCCGATTTGTAAACCAAATCTTTCACTAATATAAAATGTTGGATTTTTATGTTTCATAATCATCTCTTACCTTTTGGATTTGTTACAAGATTGTATTATTTAAACCTTTTTTTTTTAAAAAAAACACATGCAAGTATTGATATAAAACAAAGAAAACAAGTTTGACTCCTTCCCTATATAAACAACCCCATCCTCTTCATTATTCTTTGCTCATTCATCTTCTTTCTCTCCCAAATAAAGTTCATATCTCTAACCTCTAAGGTTCTTAATAATCAAGCAATAACCTTCTTTAATACTTGTTTGTTACTTATTAATTCATATCTTATGGCACAACATATATATAATATGCACCCCTTGTTTCCTTCGGCTTTCATCTTCTTCGGGAGGTGATATGCTACAAGGCAAGGCTACATGGAGAACTCTTTGTAGTTCTTGTTTATACTATTTTCCTTTAATGCTTTCCTAGTCTTGTTCATATTGTAAGTAGTTTAGCTTTTAATTCATGTTTAAAGAGTTTCATGGTATTGGTTATGAAGTCACTAGTCTCGGTTTTATCCCGAGATTAGACCCGAATCAAGACCGAACCAAGACCAAACTCTTGTTTACTAGTCTTGTTTATACTATTTCCCTTTAATGCTTTTGTTTATATTGTAAGTAGTTTAGTTTTAATTCATGTTTAAAGAGTTCCATGGTGTTGGGTATGAATTCACTAGTCTCGGTTTCGTCCCGAGATTAGACCTGAATCAAGACCGAACCAAGACCGAACTCTTGTTTACTAGCTTTTGTTTTAAATAGTTTTGTTTACTAGTTTTGTTTAAAATAGTTAAATAAACATGTTTATGAAAGATTTGAACCTTGTAACTTCTAAAACCATTTTGATAGTTCTATGGTATTTGGGTATGTGGCAACCATCCTCGGTATCATTCCGAGTCAAGGACCGAACCAAAACCGAACTAAACCGAGTTCACTTGCCTAAGACACACAAGTGTGTTTTTGGCCATCGAAACTCATCTTTTCTTCAAGAATGTATGTTAAACTAATTTTAAGTATTTTATCAACTTACTTGGTGTGTCGGTATCCAACTTGATCTTATAACAAGCTTGGACCGGTGATACCAAATACACACTTAACGGACGTTAAGGTTCTTCATAATAGAACTATATACTTGGTTAAGTCTTTCGATTTTATTGAGTTATCTCAAAACATTTTGGAAAGTTAACTTTGAGTTTAGTTAATTATCTAGACCCAAGTTAACAAATCCGAACACTCTATTAAAACCTTGTTTTGGTGTTCATATACCCAAAGGGTCTTGCATTAGTGCATTATAACCAACATAAGTTACTTAACATAGGTTGAGTAATAATTATGAATGAAATACCAAGACCCGGTTTCGAGTAAACTTACCTTTTAGAACATGTCTTTAATTTCCCAAGTATTTACATTTTTAAACCATAAACCTCATTTATTTACTTTAGTTGTCATATTTTATTTTAAACCCTTCCAAGACTACCTACTAACTTAAGACCCGTTTAATCTAGGTCTTGCTCGTTAAACCCGATCTTCGATTATTCACGAATCAATCTTTCAAGTTACTTAGTTAACGTGAGTACATTTCATCCCCCGTTTTCACTTTTATCTTTTGGGGGTAACATGCATACTTATTCAAACAAAAATGATTTATATTATACTCATTTCTCAAACCACAAACTTTAAGGTATATGATGCTAGAATACTTGCTCTATTGTGTGTTATATGTCTCATATGCTTTACGTGCGCGAGTGTTTATTTTTATGTTGTTGTTGAGCTTCATTAAGTATGATCATACGCTCCCCTAACTACTTAGCCTTGTGCTAGTAGAATAGGGCCTCATTATCCAAGTATGTCGGTATTCTTACCGATTAGAAAGGATCCTCATTTACATATGTTTTATATACCATGATTGATGCTTTTATTTATAGTCTCATATACGTTTGTGGATTTCACTCATATTATATATACTCAAAACTATGAAATTGCTCACCAACGTACGTGTTGACAAATGTTATTTTATGCATGTTACAAGTTTGATTATTACTTGAGTTGGAGTTTGAAGACGTCATTCTATTTTGATACCGCTAGGTTATTAGAAGAATGAACAATATCTATTTCTTATGTTTTGATGTTATTTATATGAACAATATGTGTTACTTTGGTGATTGAATGGAATTAATGAGTTGATTAAATATTGTCATTTTAATAATGTCTTGTGTATTTGTCCAAACACGTTGCACCCCGGCATGTTCCGCCGCCTTTGATCGGGGTGTAACAATCTTCATCTAGCTTTAATTGGTAAATCCGTGTTATATTATATTATGATTGGTCTATAGCTAGCAAACACTACAAGATATTTTGTAACAAACAAGTTAAATGATTTGAAAATGCATAAAATCAACTCAAGTGTTAAAAGTATAAATATTTTCATTTACAAAAACTTTCAGTAAAATATTCAAAATGAATATTATATATGCTACCATTCATAATATCATATTATCCAACTAAAATATATAAGATTTCTTCATTTAAAATACTCAAATTTTAGACTTCATTTAAAATGCTTGTACCAGTTTTAAGTACAAAAAAATCATATCCAATTCCTATACAGAAATAATTATTTTTCAATTTTAAGTCCCTTTTCAGGAATATTTTTTTTCAATAAACAGCGCGTGCGCTAGTTGACGGTATCATGAACAAGCTTATGCGAATTCAAAACTGACCACCTCAATGCCTGTAGTAAGCAGCTTGAAGTGCGGCCAGTGACAGTACAAATATCCACTTGACCATATGCATCCCCAAAATCAAATAATTTGTAATTTTAACTACTTTATTTGAAAATTTGTATTCGGGTTGTGCACATCAAAGGGTCATAAAGTATTTGCTGAAAAGTAACGAGTCAAAATAGTTTGAAAACCAACTTTGTATTGACATCATAAGTTTTTCAACAGCTTTGCTACGCTGCAAAAACATGGCATTGAGGTTTCCTGAGAATGATGATATTCGGTGCGAGTGAAGTAAGCAGAAACGTCAAGTATATGAGCTAACTGAGGGCGGTGTGGAGTACATGCCATAAGATGAAGTGAAGGTGGCTGCAGCTTAGCGGCTAAGGATGTTGCTGGAACGAATCGCCTTGCTTAATTTTTTACTGCTTTTCTGTTGGTGTAATATTCATCTCGTCTTTGTAATCATATTATCTGTTGCTTCTGTACAATCTGTTGTAAAAAAAAACATTTCAATTCATTGAAAAGACGATTTTGACCATATTTACTTAAGAGAAGAGATGATCCTTGCAGAAAACTAAAGGGCTTGTAAACGGTATCAAGATGTGTAGTTAAGATGTTCTTCCGTTCTTGAAAAAAAAGTTTGTATCTTCGTAAACCAAACATGCACACTTTTGGATCAAGGGGACACAACAATACGAAATTCGTACCATAAGCATGATGTGACTCTTCCTTTGTCATGTTAATTATGATCTCTCGTCTGACAAAGGATCTTGTAGGTAAAAGAGTCGTCGGCATGAGGTACAATGTAGCGGTTGGGACATATGACCCTCACTTCCGTACCACACATGTATGCTCACATTGATTACGACACATTTGCTATAAGTATTATATGCGCTCCTATTTCTCTCTCAACCAAAGTACTTATTCTCACACCGGAGTCTGCTAACACAGACAAACCTCATTCGTCTTATGACAAGAACAGTTGATTCATTGTGCAACGCATATTGAAGACACCACCCGTCATTACACCAGTTAACCATTATTACATACGCCTCCTGACCCGAGTCGGAGATTATTTGTAACAGCATTTACCCAAAATAAGGTCAATTTCGGTCGTAAGTTTACCGCTCAAAACAGTTGGTAGATGACAAACTTGACAGAAAATAAACGGTCAAAAGGTTTGAAAAATATTAAAAAACGTATCAACTGATTAAACTTTAAAACCTCCTAAATCAACGAAACAGAACGTGCTATCGGATTGGAATCAAGCCAATGGAATATATCCTCTTATAAACTGCATTCAGGCCTCTCTCTCATAAGTTTAACTTCGAAGGAACATTATCAAAATCATCGAAGTCGAATCGTTGTCGTTCTCTCCCAACCTGAAAATTTAACAATCGTTAAGGTACACGACGTTCACAATCAAACAGAAACTCAAAAATAACCATTTTGTTCAGCATGTTTTTTTCCTAGTCGGAATCAAAATATCATACCTTGGACAGATATAGCGGATCACACGACATGGATTCATCCATTGTTTTCAGCTTCTTTGACATTCTCATGATTCTGAATTTACCACCGAAAAAAGCAAAGACTTGTTATTTTAAAACAGTAATAATAATAATACAGGATGATTAAATATCAAAGTCTGAATATTATACCTTTGGATTGATGAATCAATATGCTCAATCATCTCACACGTGTTATATTGCTCATGATCCTCAAGGAACCTAACCATTCCGTCCTTCTGGTTAATAGTTGCATAGATCTCGCCATCCTCAATCTTTCAATACCATGAAAAGAGGGAATTTCAAAACCTTCAGATTAAAAAAATTCATGAAATTTACAAAAACACGTGTTCGTGTTCTAGTTACCATTTGAAGTACATGCATTTCAGCTTCCTTAGCGGTATCAATTTGTGCAGTGTTGGCAATGTCTTCAAGAGATAAAGTCAAATATGTCTGGGTCAACCTCTGGATGTTTCTTTTGTACATAGATGACACAACCTGATTTACCAATCCAAGATTGTTTCCCTGCAAAAATAATATTAAGTGGTTTACACTTTTATCTGTTTTCTATTTTGACACATTTAAGAAGAAACAGAAACCCAAATAGACCCGTTCATAAATGGATAAAAAATGCTATCTCTACACGCTACAATTTTAAAGTAAATTAAAGAACTCACATTCTCAAACTTCTCACGGTTCGCTTGGACAAAAGCCTTGAGTTCTGAAATATTTCCAGTGTTGTAACTATTTGCTAACTCAATGTAGGACTACTTGGAACAAAAAAGAAACAGCGTTTAAAGGTGATCAGAATAGTATGTACGTAGAGCTATTAAAGCATACATGAGCTGCAAAATACACTAATAACAAAAGGCTTGATGAACTAGAAGATGCATGCATGTTGTATTGACATTAAACAAACTAAATATCTACAGCTCAAATAATTACGCTAGAAAATTACCTGAGAGAAATTCTTTAGATTCCTTTGAGCAGCTGAAGACGTATACTTGGGGAAACTGGCAGAAAACTGCACAGTAACAAAACTCTAATTAATCACAGAGGATAACTTTAGGTTGGTTATATTGTGTGTCAGTTAAATATAACAATTAAATCCCAGTAGATGCGAGTATATTCATTAGAATTCCGAAGTTAATTTATATGCATAGAGTTTAATAATATAAAACACGTAATATTCCTATGCTGCTCCCAAAAGACAATTCATGTTTTGAATACCAACTAAGAAATGAAGTTGCATATTCATATGCAGACATGATCTATGCCATGAACCAATATCTATATACTTGAAGTTCATATTCATAAGTATGTAAAACACACACCTGGCGAAGGTGAATTAGTGAAACCAATATGTATTTCTTGTACGCTTCAACAGCGATAGCATTCATAGTAGACATGGGAGCAGTTACCACCTGGAAATAGAATTGAGACCAAGAATCATGAAAAGGTCACATAAGTTTGCACTTATATAATGCATAAAACAATAGAATAAAATGTAAAAGAAATAAGCTAATTAAAAGGAACGTGACACACATTGTGGAAGAGCTCCAATGCTTTGGCAAAACGTTTATGTCCTATGCAAATCATCCCACTAGCAGATAACCAAATACAACAAAAAGTTAGCAATATTGTATATTGTTAACGTATTACCTCAGTTAATACATGAAGATCAAAAGATGTAAAGGGTACGCCACTAAAATTCCTAAATAAAAACAATATAACTCACCCGTAATAGCAGTAAAGAAAAAAGTCCCTTGGCTGATCAACTTCATATATATCATCCTCCAAAATGCCATAACCAATTTTATAACACTTAGCTAACAAACAGACTTGAAGAAAATCTGGGTGTAAAGGAGTTAAATGCTCAGATGAGGCCTGTATCTTGCGTATAGCCGTCAGTAGGGGTCCCACAGCTCTCATAGGGGCATTAAGATTTATAACTTGCTCGTGTAGTCTTTTACAAACAGATATGACTGTACAAATATGGTAAAAATATTAATATCATATAAAAGTTAAAAAATAACCATATTTGAACATCTATAACCGTACATTTGTCAGGCACCAAACGGATCTGCTCAACACTGCACGCATCAATAAATCTGACAACGGATATGATAAACTCATTTGCTTGTGCTTCTGGAACTGGAGCTACTGTACATGCTTCCCTGTTATAACACATAGACATCGAGTCATATAACTATTTCCCATGATAAAACATATTTAACATCTTATAAATTGCACCCACGAAAAACTCTTTAATTCACTTTTCTTCTTTCCAAATACAAACTTATTATTCATTTGAGAGAAGAAACATCTTTCAAACAAGTGTATTAAGAGTACTTACAATCAAAAGTATAATTTAATTATTACAAGTTGAACAGGTGTGCAAATCATGTGATTACAACTTACAAAACTTGCTCATTGCACACTGTTATGTACAGTTCAAATAGGGTTGGTTATACTCGATGAATATCAATTTAACAATTAACATATAAGAAAGCTTATATGGTACAAATATCAAGAGAAGCATAAAAGCAAGCACGATAAACAGCATAAAACAATCAAGAAAATAGTAATATGCAGAATTTTAAAAACTAGCATAATGACACAAATCAAAAGAAGTAAAAAAATCAGTTTAAACAGAAATGATTAACTTTATACACAATCAAGAGAACAAAGAACTCAAATCAACACTCAGTGGATACATATAATGCTGCAAACGAACCGAACGCCCGGCAACTGTTTGTGAACTGTTCCGAGAGAAGTTTGTTTATGTTCGTTCGTTCGTTTCATAAGTGAACAGGCATGAACAAGTAATTTCGTTCGACTAACTAAATGAACAGACAAGAACATTCACCCTATAATCAATATCGTTGATATAGGGGATATATCGGTTATCGGTCCCTTGATAAAATATTGGTCAGAATATCGGTACCGATAATATCAGCAGTATTGACCGATATTCCCGATATCGGTGTTTTAAGTCTTAACTATCAATTTTTAGTGTTCGATGTTAGTGTTTGTCTTAATCAGTTCCTACTTGCTAGGATTGTGAGTGTTTTGCAAGTTGCAAAAGGTTAATTTGTTAATGGTGGGAGAGTATACTGAATTATCAGTGTTAAATTGATACATATATGAATTTCACATGATATTACAATTACCGTAATCCCAACAATATCTCACCACGATAAGAAATATCGGTTAAACGATATCAGATATTTTTCCGCATTAACTGCTTAGCCGTGAACGTTCGCGTTTGTGTTCGTTTATGTCTGTTAATGTTCGTTAATGTTTGTTCATTAAAGGCTTTTAATACTTGACATCTCTAATATTAGCATATAGATTTAAGCAAAATTATGAACTATAATACAAAACCATCAGTATTTTATTATATCTTATACGTAAAATGTACATATGAAGCCGAAAGTTAAGAAAACACCAACACAAACTTGGTAACTGTACCGAACCGTTGACATTAACCATTCTCAGTTAGCCAAATCAGATAAAACAGTGTTAGCGTTCATTTGCATTCGTTCGTTTGTGTTCATGAACCGTTCACGAACAAGTTCATTTTTCGGTTAGCTTTTCATGACCCGTTGACACTAATAAACGCCAACAATGATAAAATAAACACCATTGACACTAAAACACTAAAATCAACATATGAAAACGAATGTTAAAACAAACACCAGCACAAACTTAGTAGCCAGACCGAACCATTGACACTAACCATTCTCAGTAAGCCAAATCAAATAAAACCGTGTTAGTTAACGACTTAGCGTTCATTTGTGTTCGTGAACCGTTCACGGACAAGTTACTTTTCGGTTGGCTGTTAACATAAATTCAGTTCGGTCCGGCTTGTTTACACTTTACAGCCCTAGATACATACTAACAAGTAACAAGTAAACTCAGCATGTGATGTCCGTACAATACCTATTCAAAACCCTAAATCTGGTACTAGCTAATTACAGTCTTCACAATAATTTAATAAATTGCGAAATTAGGGCTTACAGAATGTAGAGATAACCGAGGGAGTGAATTGAAGGATCGATTTGAGTAAGACATGATGCAAACGATGCGGCTTGTGATCGTATTACGTCTTCGTAATCCTTTAAACGCTTGTGCAGTTCAAGTAGATCCTGAGAACTGCTTGATAAGGCTTGGATTTCGGTCACTAGTGAATCCACTGAGTTTGCATTTAAGATCATCCTGTTTTCTTCTATTGATGATATCGATTGATTGCGATTTTGGATTCACTTTCGGAGAAGCAAAAGCAACTGGTGTCCTGCTGCACAAGATGGTTTTAATTTCGGGTCGGTTTTGGACTACAATTAAACCAAAATCAAACTACAGTCGGTTTTTGGATTCGGTTTTCGTTTTCGTTATTTTCGGTTTTTAGACTATCCTTTATGGTGAGGCGCTTCGAAACCCCTCCATCGTGTGACCTCGTTGCCACGTAAGCACCGGGGGCATCGAAGCCCCAACCAATAATGTCCCGTTGTAGTTTAAAGTCCATTGACGCCCCTATATATCTATATACTATATATAAAACATGAGTTAAGTACCTCTTAAATTTTAAGAGGTACAAAACTCATTCTTTATATACAACACATAATGCATCAAAAATTAAAAAATTAGGGATAATTAAGTCTTTACTTACAAAAATATACATACAACTTTGGTCCTTCAACTTCCTTACCTTTTTTATAAAGTTTTAATAATAATTACACATATGCCCCCTAACTCAAAACCAACTACCCTACGACTTTTTAACGTCCATAACTTTTTCACACGTTAATATTTTTTCAAAAAAACTACATCATTAAAACGAGCATTTTGTTCTCTTTAATTTGGGTATAATATGGCTATAGCTTTTAGTTTTAACAAGTTAGAATGTTACGCGCTTGCCATTTAGAACCGGGTAACAAGTCTAGTTGGACGAGTTCTGAAAGTACAATAGGGTCGGAATGATTCGATACAAATATGGTTATGGTTCGGGTTCGAGTAGAAATGGATCAGATCAAAACGTTGTCAAGTTGGACCGGGTTTGGCGTAAAAACGGGTTGGTTTAAAAAAATGATTTATTTCAAATTACTATATATTGGTTAAGCATGTTTTAATGTCGGTAACGTGCATCCCGTCCGGTTACGCGTGTTCAATCTTCGATTACACGCAACTAGCTTTGCACGAGTTACACGTCCAATTTTAGGCTACGTGCGCAATGTCAGCGGGTGACGATGTACCGACACAGACTATGTGATCGCTGTTAAATTGCGCTCGCGCCCCGCTGCATTGCGCGGGCACCCTGCTAGTATGTATATATACATACATATGTATGTGTGTGTGAGAGGTTGAAAGGGAAAGCGCCCAACGTTGGGTTGGGTTGCTGTTAATTGGGTACATGTTTAAGATACGATAAGACATGTTAATCAAAAAGGTGTGGTATGCGATTTTTTTTTTATTTTCTTAAATAATTAAAATTAGTTTTGAGACTCCATCATTTTTCCTTGTTGATACATAAAACTTAAAACTGTCTTATAGTCATGACATATAAAGTGGTTAAACGAGTCGTATTCATGTTTGATATTTGTGTTACGCGCATCGTTTGTTACCTGTTAAACCTGTTAAGACACGAATTGCCAGCCCTACCGCCCCCACCCTTGGTGGTGTTCAGTGCCCAAACGGCGCCCGCCAACTCCCAAACCCCGCCCCATAGCGAGGGGTCTTACAATTAGATCTTGAAAGTTTGATGCTGAGAATAATGAATTCAGATATAAATAATTTTGTTAATGATTAACTAAATGATTACAATACAATTGATAACAAAATATTTAAATTATATATTTTTTAAATTCGTATGAATTAATTAAAATAGAAAAAATAAAAATCTAGAAATTTCGGTTTGACTTTTACAAAAACATAAAACTAAACCGTCAGTTTCTAATTTTCTATTGTGGTTCTGTTATTCGGTTTCAAATAAGTTTTTTCGATTTCTTGCATATGCTTTTTGATGAACATATATTTTGTGTTTTGGTTTTAGAATAGTTTTTCGGTTTTTCACGTCTTTTGACTGATGCTAGGGGTGTTTACGGTTCGGTTTTCATAGTTTATTGGTCAAACTGTGAACCAAATGGCTAGTAACGGATTTTGATTTTTGTAAAACAAAACCAAACCATAGAATTTTTAAACCGAACCAAACTGCATCGTTAGTAATGGTGGCTTTATGGTTTGGGCATGTTGGGTGTTATAAAAAAATGTCCAAACTTAGGTGTGACATATTTATACTTAGGGGGTGTTTGGTAGAGGGATTTGATTGGGGAGAAATGGAATTAGAAATATTTATTTTGTTTGTTTTCCACTTTTCATTTCTATTTCTCTTTCTATTTCTCTAAAACTAGAGAATTCCATTTCTCTTTAAAACAAAGAGAAATCCATTTCTCAGCAGCCTCCTCATAGCATGTCACCACCTCGTCTCCGGCCACCACCTCGTCTCCGACCACCACCCCGTCTCCGGCCTCGTCTTCGGCCGCCACCTCGTCTCCAAGTCTGCAACCGCCACCTCGTCTCCAAATCTGCAACCACCACCCCGTCTCCGCCGTTCGCAGTGGTGAACACAGAGATGGTAACCGGTTGTAGGTTGCAGGTGGTACGGGTGAACGGAGATTAGGGTTTCAAGTGGTGGTTCTGATTATAATCATCATCATCGCCACCACAACCACCACCACAAAATCTCCAAAGAGGCAGTGATGACAGATCTGAGCCTCCTTTTTCTATATCTTATGTTCCAAAAATTTGAATCTTTTTAATTTCTTGTGTACTGTGGTTGAAGAAGGGGGTTTGGTGGCGGCAGCCGGTGGTGGTGGGCTGTGGTTGAAGAAAGGGCTGTGGTGGTGGTGCTGGTGGTGTGGGGCTGTGGTGGTGGTGGTGGGGCTGTGGTGGTGGGGCTGCGGTGGTGAGTGGTGTCAGGTTGGGTGGAGGTGGGGTTGGGTATGGTAGAGTTCTCTGTTTATTTTCTCGTGTACCAAACAAGAGAAATGATTCTCATTCTCCATACCAATTCTCTTTCTCTACAATTCCATTTCCATTTCTATTTTCTCTCCATTTCCATTCTCTGTACCAAACACCCCCTAAGTTGCCGGTAATTTACAAAATTTAACATGTTTACACACAATTTGTCTATATTCAACTTTAGGCACAAGTTTTCCATAAACACATCAAAAAGATGTTCAAATACTTCAAAATACAGGTGTTGCCTCGTTACATTTTGTGGCTTTGTGCGTTTGGGATTTGGACTTAGTCTATTTATTTATTGTTAGAAAAAATAAACTATTATATAAATTGGTCGTATTAAAAAGCTTGTATACACCCGTATTTTACCGATCGTTTTATTTTTTTTTATAAGTTCAAGTACCATAACAAACATAAACGAAAGCGACCCTGGAAATTATATCCATCTTTGCAATCATTACAACTTACAAGGTTGTCACAAACTGTTATTAACTTATAATCATTTGTATCACATTAAACTCTTATTTCTTGAATAAAACCCATAAACAATACACAATATAGATCATTACAAAATGAATGTGAATAACATTAATAAGAAAAAAGCAGGAGAAATTATACTCCAAAAAAATGGTAACCAAAAAGTACTTATCAACTTATCATAGTCCAGATTTGTATGGAACACCTGCATCTTTAATCCACTTATCCCCATGAATAAAAGACTTAACAGTAAACTTACTAGCTTGCTTACTTGTTATAAACTTCAATCCTTTCCATTTAACTCTATTCTTAGTCACCGCACCCGCGCCAGTGTTACCGAACTCTGCGTAGAATATCGTGCTGGGAGCCGACGTTCCAACCCACGGCATCCATCCCTTAGGATCAATGAAGCCATTCATTTTATTATTAATGTAAACCGTCGTCGAATGGTTCTTCCATGGACGTCCAAGAAACGTGTGGATATCACTCAAGTTTCCGAACGGTGAAATGTTGCAGTTGTGGATTGAAATGCCAGTGTTTTGGTTGGGATCGAATCTGCCTTGTGCGGTGATCGTGTTTTGTTGCCCGGTCATTGGTCTCCTTGGAAGAATGTTGCAGTTTTGGAGAACGACGGCCGAGTTGCCAAATATGAAGTCTACCGTGCCATAAATGTTGCATTCTTTGTAGAATTGGCGGTTGGAGTGGGCGTAAAGAGAGTCTTGGAATGCGTCTATTCGGCATCGGTAGAATGTTGACTGGTCCGCGGTTGACATTAGTGCGACGGCTTGGTGCTTTATAGCACCAGCTGTGTTGCGGAAGCCCATGTCTCGGGCTATAAATCCTTTGCCGAACACGGCTGCAGCAAGAATAGGTAATTAGAAAGGATGTGTTAATGTGAAAAGTAGGCCTGTAAACGAACCGAACTTTCGCTGAACTGTTTCAAGGAAAGGTCGTTTACAATGGCGAAGCTTGGACTAAGACACCGGGGGGACAAGACTCAAAATGTATACAAAATTTCACAAACGAAGGTGGCCGGGCTCAAATTTTCGGTCAAAAACGATTAAATTTACACTACGTATAAAAAATTTCGGCCGAAAACGGCTAAATTTTATACTACGTATATAAAATTTCGGCCGAAAACGGTTAAATTTACACTACGTATAAAAATTTCGGACGAAAACGGGTAAATTTACACTGCTGCGTAAAAAACAGGGGGGGGGGGTTCGGGGCTACCCCGGGCCCTAAGCAACCTTCGCCACTGGTCGTTTATGTTTGTTTGTTTAATAAATGAACGAACATGAACAAAAAATTTGTGTTCGTTTAACTGAACGAACGAATGTGAACGCATGTTTCGTTCGTTCATTTATGTTCGTGAACATCCGTTTATGTTTGCTTATTTATGTTCATTTATTTATGTTCGTCTACATATTAATAGAAAATACTTTATATTTGTTCATTTGTGTTCATTTACATTTGTTTATATATGTTCATTTTTGTTTATTTATCTTTGTTCATTTATGTTCGTGAACAGTTCATTTAGAAGTTAAACAAACTAACAGAAACATGCTCATTTTTTTAAATAAAGAAACACGAACACAAAATATGTGTTCTTGTTCCTGTGGTTCGTTTGCAGGTCTAGTGAAAAGGTCATATAACCATATACAGCCTGTATGATACGACGAAAATGCTCACACGAGCCTGAATCTTATGTACTCACCAAAAGTTGCGGATTGAAACGTTGGAGTGCCATCAACAACATTTTTACTACCCGACACAATCGTCGAATCCATGCCATCTCCAATCATCATCACATTCCATTTCGGCTTTTCAACCCGAACATTCTCAAAGTAAACCCCCTTCTTCACATATATCACAAATCTTTTCTTGCTCTTATCAGGTACCGCCTTAAGCGCATCCGATATCTTCTTATACTTGCCCGACCCGTCCTTAGCCACCACCACATCCGCCTTGATTTCCTTCGTCTTTTGCAGCAGTTTCCGGTCTTTCCCAGACAACCATTCGGGCATGTCACCGTTCCCTCCTACACTCATCAACCGTCGTCTTTGGTTGTACGCATTCGCAACGTCTGAAAGCCCCTTTATTATAGCTAAACTATTGCTTGTTAATTCACTTGATGTTTTAAGGATGTCTAAACCATTTGCTTCTAAACTCTCAATGCATGTTTCTTGGTATGTCCCAGCAGCACTAAGCCATGTCATGAGATCATCCAAAACCGAACCTATCGATACCAAATTAGCCTCGGATGCTGAAGACAACGTGTCGTTTAAATGATCAAGAGCGAGATCCAGAAGCTCAGTGCAGTTCTTGAGCTCTGGGAGCGTCGACACTTTTGAAAGCTCGTTCATAGCGACTACAACCGATAGTTTGAGTAACTCGTCGGGTTGGACATGTGTCGAGTTTACTAAAGAGGATAAAGAAGTGTAACATGTATCCGGGTACAATGTGGTGTCGCAAACCGCTTTGATGGAAGCCAAAGCGGATTGTGTTTGCGAGTCGTTAGCTTTATTATTGTGGTCTTTTTTATGCGTAGTTCCCACGACTGCGGCAACGACAACAATGACGAGAATGAGAGATGATAGTGCGATAAGCGCGATTCTTTTTCTTGTTTTTCGTTGCCCGTCTAGACGAATTTGATCGGCTTCGGATACTTTTCCATAGGGATTAAGGGAACTCATGGCTTTTGTTTTGGGTTAGTTTTTGTTTGTAATGTGTTGGTTGTGTTTGCTTTCAAGTGTTAGTGATTTATAAAGCAATGAAGAAGAAAAAATATGAATATATGATATATTATACGTGCAAAGCATCATGTTAAATGGGGAAATTTCAACTTGTGAGTGGTTCTCATGAACATTGATTCAATATTTAAGATTATTAAATGGGACAATAGTTGACTTTAGCAAAATACATGCTCATATGTAATGGTTAAAGGATGGTTTTCTTTTTATGCAATATTTATATAAATTAGGTATTATATCTACCTATCTGGTGTGTTGCGTTGGGCTGATAGTATAGCCAGTAAAAAAAACAAATCTGACAACGTTCAGATATAACAAATTAGCAAACTTAAAAAATTAAAAATGAGTGTCGCAGTGGCTAGATATTAAATACTATATATTCAAAATATTTAAACAGGTTTGTTTATAAAAATTTAAAAAAGCCACCGGTGATCACTTATAATCATATAATGAAAGAGTGCTTGGATTAAATTCTAAAATGCTCATAATAAAAAATACGTAATAATGTATCTTATTAAATTAGCATGTTGGTATGAAATAAAAGTTATTGTTTGGTTAAGACAATATGGTCTGGTTAGAGTGTGATGACCTAACACACATGAAAGTACTCGTTCCAAAAATAAAAAAAAAAGTAAAATCTATTGTTTTTTACAACTTTTTATCATCACTATAGATGCATATTGAGCTGCAATATTGACAACAGTTGAATGTTAGTGTGTTGCGCGTAAATGCTCGTGCGTCATACTAGCATTCTCTCTATGCAAGTTCGAGCCTTGACATCGCCTTGGTTTTTTCTTCTTTTTATTATTATTATTTAGGTTTGACTCATTTTTAATATTAAAAAAACTGTTAATTATTATGTTTATCAAAAACTCCTTAATTGACCCTTTCACAAGTGAACAGGCATCTATTAGGTTCAAATGTCATGATGGTAATTAAGGATGAGCACTTTTATATAAAGTAATATCGAATCGATACCAGTTGAGCACAACTAGTACTGGTATTTATTTATCATTATTTTGGTATCGCTATCATTCGATATATGTAATTTATTGTGTTTTCAATGGTACCGGTTCCAAACCAATAAAATCGATACGGTATTCAGTTTATACTTTCATTCATTTTTTGTGTTTGAAATTTTTTGCAACGCTACTGGTTCACCACCGATCTCATCCCTAATGGTAATTAGCAAAGCTTTTGGTAATGCATAATTTGTGGTGTAGATATCTAGGTAGACGATATACTAATGCATACACGTTGTCATGCTTAATTATATCTTTTTTGGTGTCATGATGAAAGTTAAAACATTGTTGGATTAATCTACATTTTTAATTAATATGTGTTCTGTTATCTTACTTATGTAATATGTATTTACAACAAATGTTCACAGCTAAGGGAATGGAGATAACCGGGGCTCGAAGGTAATGATTTATCGACTTTCCATTTTACAGTTCGATTTTTGACATTGGTAAACCTTTGTTTAGGGGTTTGAACAATGCACAAACTTTTATTTCCGTTTTTCTGTTTGAGTTTCGTAATTGGGAAAACGCATGTGGAATTGATGAGGCGGTTGGGGCATATAAGGGGTTGAGTAAAACTTGTATACTTTTAAATGAAACAGAGCGCGTGTAAATTGTTGCCAGTCACTTAATAATAACATAAAACACTTTCTAGACTTTTAATTTAGTTATTCACTTAAGCTTTCGAGTAAACTATGAGAATACTTTAATCTGCAAGTGATCATATGATTCAAAAGTATCATCCAGAATCAAGTAACCTTTTTTGTGTTGTATATGTCGAGGCTCGAGGCAATTCGTAACAATAGTCGATAGTCAACACAGTCCACACGAATCGAAATTGACCACACCCTTTTAAAATTATGTATAATTGGGCACCAAAGGATTAAGTTTAATATATAGGTACATCCCTCCATCCATCCATCCAACCATGAACCATTTACCATCCATAATGTTTAATCACCAAAAGATGAATGAACAATGAGTTTACTTAGACCGTGTGTAGTCAAAACGTCTCACCCTTAGACGTTATGTGTCATGTGGCATTCCCGTCATCAATTGAGAGTTTTGCAAAAAGTGCGTAGTGGGCAAAACGTCATAACTTTACTACAATAATTACATTTATTCCCCTCTCTATCATCTCCCCCACACAATTTTATTAAAACTCGTGCCACATTCGTGTTATGTAGAAAACGCTTCCCCAAAACGCCACCCCCGTAACGCCTAGGGGGCAGTGTTCATGTTTATTGGCGTTATGGAGGAAAACGCTTGGGATACCGCCTCCACTACGAGTGGTCTTAGTATGAGAACAATGTCGACCCGCCTATAAATTTTATTTTTATATATAAAATTATCTTATTCATCTAAAAATTTCATTTTTGTCCATAAGACATTGTTGTTTTCAAAACGTGAGATAAGCACACCACTTTAGCCTCCCACCTCACACCATACGACTATACGTATAGAGCAATAAGTCATGGTATCAATGAAAGTAGATATACTAAATACCTTTATATATTTTTATTTATAAAATATTAAAAAATTAGTTAACATGAATATTCTAAAAAACTACTCTCCTCATTTTAATAGTTGAGGGTGGTCTATTTTCTGCCAGCTTTCTTTTGTTCTCGTCAGTTGGTCAATTAACACCATTCTACATCAATTTCACATTTGTCTTTTCACAAATTCTCAAAATATTACCCTACATATGTCCCCATCAATGATCAATGCACATGATTGGTTTCTTAAGAATAATAAACAAACAAATATATAAAACAGAAAAAAAATGGTCACCTTAATCTTTATTTGATGTAACACTTCTCTCACAATCATATTATCACAACCATCACTTATTTTAAGCTCTAACTGGGTTGGGCTCGAGCTTGATAAAACTCGGTCTGTTTTGATCTTTTTATTTAGGCTCCGTTAATTGAGACACCCCAGTTTTCTATTTAGACACTGATATGGGTCATATTGATCAATATGAGGCATATTACCCTATATATATATATGTGTGTGTACTTTTGTGTCTGATTTGTGGCCTAATATGCTCCATATTAGGCAATATGAAGCATATTAGGGGTGTCAAATAGATGTTTGGGTGTTTCAATATCACGATCATTTATTTATTCTATATCAAGTATCTCACAAAGTCACACCCCTCCTAAAGAGAACCAACCATATTGATTGATAATGTGACATAACAATGCATTAATGGTCCCACAACTAAACCCTACTATAAAATAATCACCACATGAATCTGTTGTTATATACAAACATAAGACACAATGCATTAAATGTCCTACAACCAAACCATACTGTCTCTCTGTCTTTTCTTTGAGTGTTTCTTATGTACTCTTGTCTTTAACTTCCACTCTAAAACCAGTATCTTTTTAACTAACTTTGGTTTTGAGAATCTTGCAATGGGCAATGCATTAAGGTTTCATAAAAAATAGATTTGAAGCCAAAATCATTTGTCAAATGGGGTGCTACTGCTCAAATTTATTGTTGTTCATATTATTTCTTTCATGGGGTTTCTTTATCTCAAACACTAATCAATTACAACCAATTCAAACTCAACTTCTTCTTCAAGTCCAAAAGCATTTGGAGTATCCTATGCAAACTTTTAATGGTGATTTTTGTAACATGGGTTCAAGCCCACAAGTAAGCATCAAATGCGAAAATGATTCGGTCTACGAGCTCAAAATCTTTGGAGATAAACTTTCTAAGGTTAGTGAGTTTCATGGGTATGCAATTTTAAACCAAACTTTATCTCAAGCATTCTCCATTGATTCATTAGTTGTCACATTAACAAGATTTAATAATTTAAAGATTCTTAGTTTAGTTTCTTTAGGATTATGGGGTCCACTTCCTGATAAAATCTATAGATTATCTTCCCTTGAAGTTTTTGACATGAGTTCAAATTTCATGTTTGGTTCAATCCCAAATCAGTTATCAAGATTAATAAAGCTTCATACTTTAATATTAGATGATAACTTCTTTAATGAGTCATTTCCAAATTGGTTCAACCCATTGTCAAATCTCACCATTATTAGCTTGAAAAACAACCGATTAAACGGTCAGTTTCCATCATCAATTACCAAACTCACAAATCTCACTGACGTGTCACTGTCTCACAATAACCTCACGGGTGAGTTACCCGATTTAACTACCTTATCTAGTTTAAAATTACTCGATTTGATGGAAAATCTTTTTGATTCCGAACTTCCATTGTTGCCTAAAGGAGTTACTACAATTCTTTTAAATAACAACTCATTTAAAGGTATCATTCCTGAAGAATATGATGAACTTAATCACTTGCAACACCTTGATCTATCTTCTAACTTCTTGGTGGGCCCGCCACCATCCGGGCTGTTTTCTTTGCCTAACATAAGTTATCTGAATCTTGGATACAATATGTTAAGTGGGTCCCTTCATGACATCATCAAATGTGGGGGAAATCTTGGATTTGTTGATATTTCAAGCAATAGGTTTATGGGTAGTCTTCCTTCTTGTTTGGATGCAAATGCTAGCAATAAACGCGTCGTGAACGTCAATGGAAACTGCTTGAATACGGGTAATGAACAACAACGCTTCGACATTTGCAAAGAAGATATTGTGAAGAAAAAGAAGAAACACTCATTGGGTAGTGTTGTTTGGATTATAATTGGTGTTGGTGGTATGATGATATTTTTGGTCATAGTGACATTTGTTAGATTATTTTTCAATAAAAGAGAACATCAAAGCGAGAGCGTTACTCTACAAAACACGGTGCCAAAAGTTATTCAAGATAGTTTACCTTCCGGGATCTCTTCTGAAGTTCTTGTAAATGCTAGTAAGTTTTGCCTAATTATATTAAGTTATTATCGTATTATAGCCAAATGTTATTCTTAGGATGGTTGTTTATTATTTTGAATTTTTCATTATAGGGATTATATCTGAAGCATCTAAACTCGGGAAACAAGTTGCACCATCATGTCGTGTGTTTGCTATCGAAGAATTGATCGAAGCGACTAACAACTTCTCTGAATTGATGTTTCTAGGCGAAGGCTCGATAGGAAAGGTATTATTTGTCTCACTTTGAGTCTTTAAACTATTAAGATTGACTTCAAAAGTCAAACTTGTAGTAATCTAAAAAATCCTACTTTTTTTGTAGGTTTGCAAGGGAAAACTAGAAAACGGAAGCTACATCGCTATTCGATCTCTCTCATTATTTAAAAAATATTCAACCCGAAATTTGAAAGTTAGATTAGATCTTCTGTCAAAGCTTCAACACCCGCATCTTGTTGGTTTTTTGGGTTATTGCATTAATGATTCGGGTTTAGAAGATTTCGCTTCAAGCAGAGTCTACCTTGTGTACGAGTATATATCTAATGGAAGCTTTCGCACTCATCTCGCAAGTATGTACAAATAAATTTTATTTACAAGTTCGAAGTAAATGATCTTTTTAAAACTAATTGCTAAAGGTCACACCACATGTCAAGTGTTGTATATAGAATAATATGACAAATAAGATGTCACAATGTCACATGCTAAATGATTAACAAATCAGATTCTATAGTCACTAATAAAATGTGACTCATTTATTATGATTAGGAGTAAAATGTGGCTTTTGCCCATGTGGTTTGTTCAAATATGCGGTTTTAGTCTAACAGTTTTAAATTTGCGATTTCCGTCCCTATGGTTTCACTTCACTTGCAATTATACTCCACCCCACTAACCCCGTTAAGTCTAGTAGTTAAACTCATCAGCGTGCCCCTCACGTGAATGGCAGTTTTGTCCTTTTTCTCCCCAAATAAACCCCAACTGTAATTCGCAAGCCCCCTCACGTAAGGCTGGTGTGTATTTGTGGGGAAAATGACAAAACTGCCATCACGTGAGGGGCACGCTAGTGGGTTTAACGACTAGACTTAACGGGGTTAGTGGGGCCGGGTTTAATTGCAAGTGAAATGAAACCACATGGACAAAAATCGCCAATTTGAAACTGTTGGACTAAAACCGCATATTCGAAAAAACCACGTAGACGAAAATCGCAGTTCACTCTATAATTAGTAATAAATTGTTTGCATTGATAATTGCAGAGTGTTCTCCTGATCATATTCTTAAATGGTCGGATCGGTTAGCAGTTTTGATTGGAACCGCAAAGGGGGTACATTTTCTGCATACGGGTGTAATCCTTGCTTCTTCAAGCAATCGATTAAGAACGAATAATATTCTGCTTGATGAATATCGAATTCCAAAGCTAAGTGACTATGGAATGTCCATAATTACTGAAGGATTAGAACAGCTTGAGGTTTCTTTTTTTTTTTTGTTCTTTATTATATTTTGACATGACTTTTGGATCAAATTATGTCATGACATGAGTTATAATATGTTGATGTAGGTAAAGGGAGATGGTCCAAAATCATGGTAACAAAAGTTAACTTTTTATAAAGTTGAATATGTTTGGTTATGTATTGAACACCCCTTTATTTTGTAGTTACAACAAATAATGTAACATAGCTTTAATAGTGTAGTCATTGTTACATTGGTCACAGCATATTGTTACTTGATTCTTTTTTTTCATTTCCAATAAATTTTTACCGATATTTTAAAATAAAAATATGAGTAAACTGCGGTTTTCGTTCATGTGGTTTGTTTAAATCTGCGGATTTAGTTCAATAGTTTTAAATTTGCAATTTTCGTCCATGAAGTTTCATTTCACTTGCAATTAAACCTGAATTCATTAATCCCGTTAAGTCTGGTCGTTAAACCCATAAGCGTGCCCCTCACGTGAGGGACATTTTTGTCCTTTTTCTCTCCAAATAAACCTCAGTCCTAATTCGCAAGCCCCCTCACGTGAGGGGTTGGGGTGAATTTGGGAAAAAAGGGACAAAACTGCCCCTCATGTGAGTTTAACGACCAGACTTAACGGTGTTAATAAATTCAGGTTTGATTGCAAGTGAAATGAAACCACAAGGACGAAAATCTCAAATTTGAAACTACTGGACTAAAACCGCAGATTTGGACAAACCATATGGACGAAAACCGCAGTTCACTCTAAAAAATATTATTGTTTTTGTATGTATATGTTGGTATTTTGAAGGTTTTTTAATAAAGAGGAACAAAGTTGGTTACATTCTTATAGTAGTGTATTGATTATATGGTGATGTACTGATTTATATGTTGCAGGCATATGAAAAAGTTGGCTGACGACGTTTATGATTTTGGTTTCGTTTTGCTTGAAGCACTCGTCGGTCCAATCGTTACAGGAAAAGGCGAAGCGTTTCTGCTTAATGAAATGGTACATGACATCCCATTGCAAAACATTTCTTGAAAAGATCTATAAAGAACAATTTTATTTTTTTATCTTATTTTTATGCAATAATATCAATTTAATGCAACATATGTATTTTGGAAATCTTTGTTCATATTATTTTTGTTTATGCACCAGAAATCATTTGGAAGTCAAGATGGCAGGCAAAGAATTGTTGATCCAGTGGTGTTAACAACTTGCTCACAAGAATCCTTATCGATTGTGATATCGATCACCAACAAATGCACATCTATAGAACCCACACATCGGCCTTCGTTTGAAGATGTACTTTGGAACTTGCAGTATGCGGCTCAGGTACAGGCCACAGCTGAATCCGAACAGAAACCAGATGGTGCAGCGTAATGACACGAGCTTAAAAACAAATTAATTAGTACACTGCTAGAAAACATACATTTACTGATGAAAACTTCAAATACAGAAGAATAAAAGTAGATGCAAATCGGTGAAAGTCCGATTTATAGTGATGCAAGTTGAAATTAAGATTCATTATTCTCTTTGTTCATAACTAGATGGGTGCCCGCGTCATGCAGCGGGAAATGCAAACATTGATAATCACGTAATAAATTTATGGGTGTTTATTGTTCGGTTTGAAACCGTAAAACCGTTCATCAGTTTGATTTAACTGTTGATTTTTTTTCTTTCACTTTTGGCCAGTTTTCAATTTTCAAAAGTTCTGTATTGGTTTTCGATGACAAAAAGTTGTTGCAAAAGGTTTGGTTCACGGTTTAATTTAAAACAATCAAAAACAGACCGCAAACACACATACATAACATGTATTTTTAGTGACTGGAAAAAACTATGACAATATCATACTCAAATTAAAGATAAAAATATGCTCGTTTTTATGGTGTAAATTTTTTAAAAAAATATTAAAGTATGAAAATTTATTAAAGTTTAAAAATTATTGGGGAATTTGGGTTAAAAGTGAAAATTAAAATAATATATAGGTAATAGATTAAGGGTTATTGTTGTAACTATTCTTTAAGTTTAATTATAATTGAGGGACCAATATGGCAACTATATTAAATAAACGTTAGTTTTATTGTGAGAATTACTCTTTTGCCCCAATTCAAGGTTGTACCATATGTAGCATCACTTGTAAATCCCTTAATTTAAAGTGTCTTAATTTACGTCCCCTCTTTGGTGTATTATATATAGTATAGATAAGCTTAATGATTTGTTTTCATTAGCCAAGTGAAAACTTCTTATGACGTAAGTTTTTACTGAATTGCTTCTGTCTAAACACACTTACCTATAGGTATTCATTCATCCTCACGCCCAATATATATCTTTACATTTCCACATTATCATCACCTTTTACTTTTATTTTCATAATCAAATTGTTTTTACGCCTAATAAAGTTATTTATTAAAGCTTAATTAACTTATTATACTAAACATACTTTGTTATAAAATAACATGTATACATTAAAATATTATGTAAAAGAAATACAAATAGTGTAAACAAGTATATAAAATAATGTTTCACAATAAACGATTATTTAAAAATAGTGACTTTAAATAAAATAATAATAACTATTATAATGTACAAGTTATTAATTCATACGGTGTATAAGTTACTTATCCACTCCACATAAATATAAAAAGAAATTAGTTCAAAAAGCCTTAGTGGCCCACTTAATTACAAATCAACCTATCACGTATTTTTCTACATTTTTTTTGTTTTGTTTAATTTTTAGTACATTTATGTTAAATGATGGGTTAGTTAAAGTCCGATTACTTACATGAAACTTTGAGATATTATTTTAACATCAACCACTACATATAGCTTTATAGACGTCCTTCAAAGGGCTCTCCTCCCTAGTCATATGCTCTTCAAAGGGATTGTCACAGGCGGCTCACATGTTGCGAGTTTGAGATGGTCTAAATGAGTAAATGGTTTGATCTCATAATGAAAAAAAAAAGGTTATTGGATTTTAATAATCCCAATTTTGATATATTGGTCGGGAATCGATGTTAATCTCAACTGAATAAATGTTTTATGACACTCTTAAGTCTTAACTATCAACCTATTTCCCTCCAGCAATCCCAAACTAAATGAAAAGTAATTCGTTAGCTTTTTGATAACATGAAATATACATATAAGATTGTTGAAGAAAAATATGTTAAAACTTGAAACTGTATTAAATATTTTTTTATTGAGATTAATCCTGATTAATAAATCAAAGTTAAAATCCAATATTCACAAAAGAAAATGGGGAAACATACACATCATCACATGTATTGTTTACTTTTCTTATGTTTATAGTTTCATACTAGTATATTTTCTTTCAAAGTTATTTTATTCTTTTTCTGTTTTGAATAATATCCTCAAGCTTAGTAAAATTTTCCCTTCATTCGGTTTTTTTTTGGTTTACCTACCAAGAATTTGTCTTTATATTGGAAATTATTGCCCAACATACAATTTCCATTTGCAATCTGTTCTACGTGTATTCTTTGCGTTAGAAGAATAATCATATAACGGAAAATACTAGGTTATTAATGAAAAATAACCATTTAAATAGATGATATCTAACCTAAAATAATAATTATTAGCAAGAATCCATATACATTTATACATCCATATGGCAAGTGCATGCAGCGGATGTCATCCTCCTATCATGTCACCGTAAAAAAACCCTTACACATTTACACCACAATACCGCTTCTTTAATATGAGCATTGCTTCTCAGGGCTTTGTTGTGGAAACGGCGAGGGACGAAAGGTGAGGTAAATCTCTCTTTTTCAACCAATCACCATCACTTATTTTCTTAATTATTTAAACTATTTACACAAATTAAGCATTATTTTTATTATATGAAAACATTACTTCCTTTTTTAGTGTAACATTTTTGACATGCATGTCAGGGACGAAACGTTTTTCACTTATTTTATATATTTTAATATTGTTTTTGAACTACTATGAATTATTGACGAGCTTGGTATCAGAACGGTACCAAAAGAACCGGTCCCAAAATTCACAAAAAAATACATACTGGTATAAAAAACACACGGTACAATACAGTACCAGTATCAATGACAAATAGAAGTACCAATAACAAACAGGTCGGTAAAATACCAGTACCGTACTGATACTAAAAAACGGATACAAATTGATAAAAAAAATACACGGTACTATTTTCTACGTCCCTGCTCTGATTACATTTTTTTTGAACAACTTTCATAAAAAAACAAACTAAAAACCTTCCTACCAAGACAGTAGCAAGGGTTGGTCTCACAATACAACTGGAAACGAATTACAACACTATCGATTTCCACTTATCCCAATCAAAACTCATATAATTTACCCTACTTTTTATCCAAAAAAAGCTCAACACCTTTAAATCTCCTAACACTTTATCAATCTTTACCTGATTTGATTACATGATCTAGGAAGATCTTTATTAAACATTCCTATTAATTAACTTTATCATTTTGGCTCTTAGCTTTCAAAAACAAAAGCAAACAAACTTAGAAAAGAAATAAAACTTTCAAATAAATATTTAATACTCTCTATAACAATGACAATAACATTAACATGCTTTCCCTCACACCCTTCAATTATTCATTCTGCTCCATTTTGTCTTTTATATTATTACTCGTTCACCCCAACCACAATTTATACCATAACCACACACATCAGGTGATACATTTTGTTACAATATTATTATTATTATTATTATTATTATTATTATTATTATTATTATTATTGTGAGAAACAGTTTAAAATCATACAAAAGCAATGGGCGCCTGTGTTTCATCGGATCACAAATCATCATCGTCTACAATGGAGGTGCACGTTTCATCTAGGTCTACTCGTAAACCGGACAACAGCCACGTGGCGATTGTTCCGTCACCGGTTAAACAAAAACTTCCTGTCGTTAATGCCGCTGCTGTTAAACCTCACTTGGTTCATGGTATCGGTTTTCTTCCGTACGCTTCATTGTTGTTGTTGTTGTTGTTGTTATTATTATTACGTGTTTGTTTTGGTTTTTAGGTTTTTTATTTTTTTATTTTTTTATTTTTTTGTTTAATTTCGTTTATAGCTTTGGCTGCATAGGGATGAACATTTTTTACTGGATACCGGTACCGAGTATTTGTATCTTTTGGTTTCGGTATTTTTAATGGTACTGGTACCGATACCGGACACAGACGGAACAAAACTGGTATTGGTATTAGTTTTTTTCTTTTTTTCAGTATTGGTACCGACCGAATAAAATCGGTACCAGTAGGTGGTATATGTATATTCAATATAGGTATTTTCAATTATACTAGTACTGACAGTGACCGAACAAAATTATTTGTTTTTCATGGGTACCTATAGTCGCTTTTTCATATTTTCGGTATCGGCACCTTTTGGTTTCGTTATTTTTAATGGTATTGGTACCGATACCTACTGCACAAAACCAGTATCGGTATTAGTTATTCAATGGTACCGGCACTGAGCGAACAAAATCAGTGCCGGTATTCATTTTACATATTTTCGGTAGCAGGTATTTTTATTGGCACTGTACCAAACCAAAAAAATCGATACGGCATTCAGTAATATGGTTTTACTCGTTTTCGGTATTTATATTTTTGGGTATTGTATTGGTTCGATACTGGTACGGTACAATCTATATATTGGATTTTGGGTGTAGAAAACTAGAAATGTATGAACATTTGGGGATTTGTGACTGAATAGGGGACCACTGGTGGGTCTTTCTGGGTTTATTTGTTTATTTAATTTGTCTTCTAATTGTTTGTTGGCTTCTTTGCTTGATTCGTACTGTAGCTTTTATGGTGGTTTCTGACTTTTTTGTTGGTATGTTATTATCATGCAAGTACTGTTTGTGTGTAACTTATAACTTTATCATCATGCTAGATCATACTATTGGAACCTATATTATCATTAGGGTTTGTTAGTATTGAGCCAAGGGGGCCTGTTTCCATCTTTATAAATTGTAATCACGTATCGAATGGAATATAATCATTCTTGTGACAATACATATTCCAATACATACATGAACTACACGAGCCTTTGGTCGTTTACTAACGTATTTAAATTTACTCGCCTACAACCTAAATGCTTTTATTCCACACTTGAATAACTTAAAGCATACATGCTGAACAAGCTAGATGCGTTATAGTGCCATATATCACATTAGTTCAAGTCAATACTCATGGTAAACGTCCATACGCGAGTAAAAGTAGATACGCTAGTGAGTCGTGTATCCCAGTACTATGTATGTATGCATGCTTTGTTATGGTTTTTGCTTGCAATTTGAATAAAGTTTTGTCTTATTCTTTGCTTACTGTGGAAAAGTGCCAAAAAGGTTAGCTCTGTTATTAAATATTAAAGTCCTTCAGAATATATATGCAGCTTGTTGAATACCAAGTAAATGATGATATCATCCCATCTGTTTCATATAAATTAAGATTTAAGAGTTGTTGGTGATGGCTGTCAATGAATTTAAACATGGTTTGACTTGACTTAAATGTTATTAGTTGGTGGTCTACTTTGTGCTGAATGTAGTTTTTACTAATCACTTTCGTAAGACTTGAAATTTTATACAGTTTATGTTAATCAGGTCGAACGTGTAACATTTAAACAAATCGGCTAAATAGGAAACGAGTCGAAAGTTGTCTAAAATCTACTGTCAATGCATACATGAATTAAGGAATTTAGGTTGTTATTGGAATAAATATTTTGATGAAATAGTACTTAACACACAAAATATTATTTATGAAAAGTGTCTTGGATCAAGTCAACTGACCCGTTTTCACTCGACTGATTTATATAATTGTCTTACTTCATCTTGCAGAGTAGACGTTTTTCGATTCCCAAGCTTGGTTAGACTCAGACTGTGAATCTGATTTCATGAGTGTTAATGGAGGTAAGAAATGATGTTACATATATATTTTTTTATCAATATATATTAGTATATATTAAATTTTTTACTTTTGAATGTATGCATTGTTCTTATTTGGTGTTTTTAACCAAATTATCATATTGCAGAATTCACACCATCAATAGCCAATACACCAGTACACCATAACCTCTCTACTGGACCGCGTGTGGCTGCCATTGATAACCACACGCCTTCCATGACGCTATCTCAACCGTCTGCAGTCCCAGTAAAGAAAACAAAGAGACTTTCTGAACTTTTTAGCGAAAGCCAAAGAGAGCAGCATTGTGATGAAGAAAATGTGGCGGTGGGGAGCCTTGAGGTGGTGACAGTTCATGGTGGCGTGGCAAAGCCGAAGAAGGAGAGATGGGTGGAGATTGTGCAGGTGCACGGATGCTTACCAAGGGTACAGACAGAACTTAAAAAAAGGTGCACTGATTGATCGGCTGTCATGAACTGGTTCTTGAACTTGTGAATGTTTATATATGAAAAGTCGTATACCCGACATCAAATGATTATGTTAAGACAATTATACTGTACTTATTTTTGAGGTTATAAGTATAAATATGTTTATATGTGTTGCAGCTAAGTTTGAACCGTCGCCTACTCACCTGGTTGCAGCCTTGAATTAAACCGAGAATCGAGTCCTTAGAAATCACCAAACCGAACCGAAAGTTGTTTCCAAATATATACACATATATAAACTGAACGTGGATGGTTTCTAATCCATATAGGTTTGGTTCTTAGTTCTTACTTTGATTTTCTGATCAAGGTGTTTTGAAAGTGATTATTAGCGGTGTTCTTCGTGTTATTTATTCGGGTTTCGGGTTGTTCGGGTTTGAGCTCAAAACAAATTGACCCAAGAACCGACCCAAATAAGTTTGGTTAGTTCGGGTTAAATTAAAAAAACCATATTCCAAGCCGTTATAAAACCATAATATACCGCCATATTCAACAATAACATATATTATTTAGCAAAACATGATGGTTGAGATTTATCATGATGATGATGATTTAGCAAAACATGAAATTTATCATACAAGCATGCATTAGACGGGATGGAGTGTCGTAGCATGTGGATCAATACTTGTGTAGATTGAAGAAACATGTTTGATACATATTAGTTTAAGTACTATACTATTTAAGTTTTTGAATTGAAATACATTCTCAACATGCTTTATGGTAATTAATACATTGGGATTCAACGTGATAAATCCAATATTAACTGGAGTCTTAAACGGTCGAACAATAATACATAAGGTCACTCTGTTACTTTATCGCTAAACTACCTCATAAAAATTAGTGATACATGCATTGATGTATTATATTTCGGGTTATTCGGGTCAACCCAAATTTAGGTATTTCAACCCAAATATTTTATCTTGGGTTCAGATTAGAAGTTTAATCGATTCAGGTGAATTCGGGTCAGGTTATTCAGGTCTTCGATTCGGGTTTCTTATTCGGGTATAGTTAAACACACCCCTAGTGATTATATTATATTATTTAAAGAAGATTTCTTTGCAAAGTGGTCCATGTTATTGAAATGTGCTTTTGTTGCATTTGGTTGAAAGTACTAAGTTGTAACAATAAAATAATATGATCAATTTAGACACGCAAATTGATATCATAACTAACCATTACATTATTATTTTATAACTAACAATTACATATTATTACTTTATGGAGGAAAAGTCTTATTGTAAGAGAAAATTCTTCAAACTAAGTACACAAACAAAAATATCGTAATATGTAAAATAAGTAGATAGGTAACATTTAACCTTTAGCTTTACAATGTATGTTAGACTGTGAGGTTTTGTCGCAACTCTGTGACGACGAAAAGAGTAATCACTATGGTCTATACGTTATAAATGTTTTTGCCCTGTGAAATACGCAAATTCGTGATGCCACTTTGGCTAAGATACACATCTAGCAACGTAATGGCAATTTGATATATCTGTAACATCCACATGCGTATGAAAAACCTATCTTAAATATAGGTCGCATATTTTATAGATGATGGCACCCTTTGAAATTAGAACCATCATCTTAAAGTGTTGGGCGTGCAATGAGAAGCATTATATGTTTACTTGACGTATAACACAACCCGTTATCATCTCAAGTAAAAGCATCAAATACATAACTCATTCAATAAACACTCCCTTGTATTATAAAGCTAAATTTAATCATTCTGTGCGAGTAGCCGAATGTAAATCAACCCCGTCACACACATCCCACAAGGCACACATGAAAATCCACTTATTTATAAGTTTAACCAAAACTAATCAAAACATCAAAAACCAATATCTTTACTCTTGATAGATTGTTGCAACATAATTACAAAGGATTAAAATAGAGGTACAAAATTTTAAAAAAAATACAAACATACAAGGTTCCATTCAGAAATTAAGTTTAGGTTAAAGTCTGTTAACGAATGCATGCTTAAACCCGGAACTACAACATATGAGCCGTGGTTATAGTTTGATTGTTTGATATATTAAAATGATTTGATTGTATGGTTATCAAAAGTTAGAGGCCAACTATAGCTAACTGAAAACCATTATGTTAACCGAAATTAACTATAACCAAACAAAACGGGTGCTAATGGCTAACTTACTATGATTACTTGATTAGTTGACCATTTGGTTTTCGATTATAGTTGGCCTCTAATTTTTAATAATCATACAATCAAATCATTTTAATATATTTAAACAATCAACGCTCTGGTTGTGGCGCGCGCATATAATGTATTTATGTGCGAGCCATTGGGTGGACAAAAGTGAAATTGCACTAACTTTGACGTTATTTTACTATTTTTGTGAAAATAACGTTAAAAGTGGCGGAAAGTTAATCAGGCATCATGTGGTGGCGTTGATGGCCGAAAGACAAAAGTACATGCACCAATCAGCCGATGTTGGGATGGCTGAGTGTTATTAATGGAATTGGTACCAGGTATTGAGCACAAACTCAAAACCCAGGCACGTTAATTTGGCTAAACACCTAAACACGTTTGTTATATTATTGAGAAACTTCACAAAACTCAATTACCCAATTACAATATTCTTCACAAGCCTGCCGAGCCGGTTTATCCAAGTGGTAGCATCCCTCGAGCAAGTGTTAGACCTTAAAACAGTCGGTTTTAAGGATGTTGTCGGGAGGTTAAAAGACTTATGAGGAGCTTATCAAAGGACAAGTGTTGCGTTCTGAAGAAGGTAAATTTTTGTTTAATAATTATGAATCCTCTTCGAGTTCGAAGCAGTTTTCACGCAAATCGAGTAGGGGGCGCGGGAAAGGTTCGAACCGAGGATGTGGTAATGGACGTGGGAGTCAGAAACGTGGTTCACAAGGAGGGTCCAACGAAGGGGATAAACGAAAGGGTAAAAAGGATTACTCGAAATTTCAATGCTTTCGTTGTGATGAATTTGGTCACTTCGTTTTGAGGTCTCCGGTATACCGAAAGAAATTTGGAACCGATCTTTTAATAGTAGGTGTGCACGTTGACGACTTAATCGTGACGGGTTCCAATTTAAACTTAATAATGGAGTTTAAGCGCGAAATGGTTTTAAACTTTGAGATGTCGGATTTGGGAAAGCTAACTTATTATCTCGGAATTGAAAAGTTTCACAAAGCAAGGATGGGATAAAAATTAAGCAAGAAGCGTATGCGAAGAAAATTTTAGCTGAAGCGGGAATGGAGATTTGCAATCCTGCTCAAATTCCATTGGATCCGAGTATAAAAGTTTCCAAATTTGAAGACGAAGAAGATTTTGATGCTACGAGATATCGAAAGATTGTCGGGTGTCTCCGGTACCTTTTACAAACTCGTCCCGACTTGGCGTATTCGGTCAGAGTCGTAAGCCGGTACATGCAAAGCCCGAAGCAATCTCATGCAACTCTTATAAAGCAAATTCTTCGTTATATTCAAGGTCCTCTCAGTTTTGGTATTTCTTACACTCGTGAAAAAAACGTGTTACTTGGTTATAGTGATAGTAGCCATAATATTGACCAAGACGATGGCAGAAGCACTACTGGGCACGTATTTTATCTTGGGTTTTCACCAATTACTTGGTGTTCTCAAAAATAGTGTACAGTTGCACTCTCATCGTGTGAAGCAGAGTACATGGCGGCAAGCGCAGCCGGGTGCCAGCTCGGTTTGGCTAAGAGACTTGATAAGTGAGTTATTCGACAAGGAAATTCAAGCATGGTGTTACGTATCGATAATACATCTGCGATAGCTCTCGTGAAGAATCCGGTTTTCCATGGAATGACCAAACACATCAAATCTCGGTTTCACTACATTCGAGAATGTGTTGATCATGAAGAAGTAAGTGTCGAGCATGTTAGTGGTGTTAAGCAATGCGTCGATATCTTGACGAAGGCTCTTGGGAGAATCAAATTCAAGAAGATGAGGGAATTACTTGGAGTTGAAGACTTGTCGGTTTCGAGTTCGAAATTCCGGGGGTGATTGTTGGGAATTTCGGTTCAAGACCGTCACTTGGCGTGCTAGGTTAAGCAACGAGATTTAAGGAGTGGATAATTATAGACAATTAAATGTGCTTAGATTTAATTGTTAGTATAATTATTATGTCATAATATTTAGCAACCCTAGTTGTAGTCTAAACGTGATAGGTTAGATTATAAATAACCGTGCTTTGGGGTTTAGAGATTGTAATTGGGTAATTGAGTTTTGTGAAGTTTCTCAATAATATAACAAACATGTTTGGGTGTTTAGCCAAATTAGCGTGCGTGAACCGAAATTCCCAATAGTTATGTGCCTTATGTCCAAGGCTTGATGCAAAACTACTATTGAGCCGGGGTCTCACCGAAAGCAACCTCTCTATTCTTAGGGGGTGGATGTAAGACTGTCTAAATCTTATCCTCCTCAGACCTTACCATAGCTTTGCTATTGGTGGGGTTTACTGAGTACGATGATAATGATGAAACAATCCAAATATAACCACCACTCATATGTTATATTTCTAGGTTTAAAGTTGCGTAAAGCACAACTAGATGTAAAGCACCAGTAGAGGTGAACAAATAAACCGGTTAACCGAACCAACCCAAAACCCGAACCGGTTTAAAACCGATTATGTAGAAACTGGTTTGGAACCGATTGAAACCGTAGGTTCGAAACCAGTTTGTAATTTTCTCCACCAAAACCAGTTCCAAACAGGTTAACCGAACCGAAACCGTTCAAAACCAGACAAAAACCCTTCAATACCATAACCGAAACGATCAAAACCCGAACCGAAATTGATCGTAACATAGTCAAGAAACTGATTTCAACCCGAACCAAAACTAATCATAAACCAGTTTTGAATTTTATTGACCAAACAAAATCGATTTCAACCCAAACCGGTTTATGCTACATTTCGGATATTCTCGGGTTTAAGCATTCATGAATTACTTGCAATTCCAAGAAAAGATCCTGGAATATGCCGTTTATTATAATATAACAAACCCACACTTTCTTTATGCTTTTGCTTACTTTCTCAAACCACTCACTGTTGACTTGTGCTCGTAACTTCACACTCTCCGTCAACGATGCCGGAGCAAACGACGGCGATAGATTACGTCATGGAAGCAGCCTCCGGTCCTCATTTCTCCGGCTTACATCTTGACAACAACCGATTCGTTTCTTCTTCATCATCCTCTTTACTCTCCGATTCAATCAAACAACCGTTTGTCATCGGTAGGTTTTAATCGATCAGTTAATTAATCAGATACTCAGTTGTTAGGGTTTTAGGTTTGATTTGGAAGATTTGAATGTGTTTTAGGTGTTTCTGGTGGTACGGCTTCCGGTAAGACGACGGTTTGTGACATGATTATTCAACAGCTTCATGATCACCGTGTTGTGCTTGTTAATCAGGTTTGTTTTGAGCTGTTGTTAAGCTTTGGTGTGTGAATGTTGTTGATTGTTAGGATAGGTGTTTACAGTGCAATAGTTAGGTTTATAAGTGAGCTTTCGAGTCGTGTGAGTATAATTACTGTTCTGCTTCTGGTAAGACGATGTGGTTTGTGATATGATTATTCAACGGCTTCATGTTCATCGTGTTGTGCTTGTTAATCAGGTTTGTTTTGAGCTGTTGTTAAGCTTTGGAGTGTGAATGTTGTTGTTGATTGTTAGGTTAGGTGTTTTTGGTGTAATAGGTAGGTTTATAATTGAGCTTTCAAGTCGTGTGAGTGTAATTACTGTTCTGCTTCTGGTAAGACGATGCGGTTTGTGATATGATTATTTAATAGCTTCATGATCATCGTGTTGTACTTGTTAATCAGGTTTGTTTCTGTGTTGTTAATGTGAATGTTGTGGTTGATTGTTAGGTTACATGTTTACAGTGCAATAGTTAGGTTTATAAGTTATTAAGTGATGCTAATAACTAATTAATGTCTGCTTCTGGTAAGACGACGGTTTTTGATATGGTTATTTAACAGCTTCATGATCAACGTGTTGTGCTTGTTAATCAGGTTTGTTTTGTGCTGTTATTAAGCTTTGGAGTGTGAAACTGTAAATATTGTTGTTGATTGTTAGATTAGTTTTCGGTACAATAGTTAGGTTTATAATTAAGCTTTCAAGTCGTGTGAGTGTAATTACTGTTCTGCTTCGGGTAAGACGATGCGGTTTGTGATATGAGTATTCAACGGTTTCATGATCACCGTGTTGTACTTGTTAATCAGGTTTGTTTCTGTGTTGTTAATGTGAATGTTGTGGTTGATTGTGTTTTCGGTGCAATAGTTAGGTTTATAAGTGAGTTTTTAAGTGATACTAATAACTAATTAATGTTCTGCTTCTGGTAAGACGACGGTTTGTGATATGATTATATAATAGCTTAATGATCATCGTGTTGTGCTTGTTAATCAGGTTTGTTTTGAGCTCTGGAGTGCAAATGTTGTTGTCGATTGTTAGGTTAGGTGTTTTCGGTACAATAGTTAGGTTTATAATTGAGCTTTCAAGTCGTGCGAGTATAATTACTGTTCTGCTTATGGTAAGACGATGCGGTTTGTGATATGATTATTCAATGGCTTCATGATCATCGTGTTGCACTTGTTAATCATGTGGTTTGTGTGTTGTTGTTAAGATTTGGAATGTGAATGTTGTGGTTGATTGTTAGGTTAGCTGTTTTAGGTGTAATAGTTAGGCTTGTAAGTGAGTTTTAAGTGATACTGGTAATTAGATCATTGTTAAATGTGTGTGAGTATAGTTAATGTTCTGCTTCTGGTAGGACGACGGTTTGTGATATGATTATTCAATGGCTTCATGATCACTGTTTTGTACTTGTTAACCAGGTTTGTTTCTGTGTTGTTGTTAAGCTTTGGAGTGTGAATGTTGTGGTTGATTGTTAGGTTAGGTGCTTTTGGTATGATACTGGTCATTAGACAATTGTCAAAAGGCGTGTGAATATGAATATATGATTGATGTTCTATTTGATGCTTAAAGAAGTTATGCTTTAGCATATTGGCTATGGGGTTGGTATTTGGGGTCTATTATACAGTTATGATTTCTTTTGAAGGTGAAATTTGTTTAATATATCAAGTAGTTATAATTTTGAAACACAGTTACTAGATTCAAAAATTTGAAGAGGATTGCTAACCCTGGCTCCATCAAAAGTATTGCCGAGTCTGTTAAGCAAATCAGGATCCAAACAATTTGTAATTATAGATTCCAGAAAACATTAATAATAAGAGTGATTGAGTATTAATGTGTTTTTTTAAGTGACTTGTTCTAAGCTTGATAGATACAAAACTTATAGTGTTTAGGTATTTTGATCAAGCTACCATGTAGCATCTAGTGCATAATATTCACATCATGATTATGATTATGATTATTATGATTACTATTATTATTGTTGTTGTTGTTATTATTATTATATTTTGCAAATGGCGAAATATTTGTATGAAAGGTAGACCATATACTTGAAGTTTCTAATATGCCTTTTTTTTCTCGTGTGTAGGATTCATTTTACCGTGGTTTGACTGCTGAAGAATCTGAACGTGCGCACGAGTATAATTTTGATCACCCTGGTAAAGTTCTTATTAGTTTTGGGCTGTGTCAGTTTTCATTTTGCCCTCTGTAATGCTGCTGCCTCATGTTGTAAAATTAACAATTCGTGTTGTTGTAGATGCTTTTGACACGGAGCAAATGCTAGAATGTATTGAAACACTCAAACAAGGAAAGTCGGTACAACTTCCAATATATGACTTCAAAAACCATAGGAGATGTTCCGAATCCTTCCGCCAGGTACTCGCTTCTAAACTTACAGTCTTGAATAGATACAGCTGTCAATCATGTTGAATTGTTTCATTTGAATTATCCTTCAAATATAATATAACATATTTGAATGAAATGAATTGTTAAACAAGGTTAGGGTTATATTTACCTGTTGTTAAGGAGGATTGTGTCTAATGTTCTCTATTGTTCTTTGTGAGATGAATTTTAAGGTTTTAAATTCATAAAGTGTTAATTTTATAATCTTAGAAGCTTGTATCTCCTCTCCTTTTAAACTGTTTACTTACAAAGTGCATATTTTTCTAAGTTTCCCTTTTGGGTTTGGTTTAACATCTTATGTACAAGGTTGCTTGATTGAAGCTAAAACTTAAGTGTGCCACCTCTCTGTTTTGTTAATGATTTTATTTATAAATTGTATATTGTGTGCTTGTTAGGTTAATGCATCTGATGTAATTATCTTGGAGGGAATACTGGTGTTTCATGATCAAAGGGTTCGTGACTTGATGAATATGAAGATATTTGTTGACACAGGTGTTTATTATTTAGCTCTCTTTCTAATATTTGATCACTCTTTATTGTTACCATATTCTCGTAGAGCTTACATATTTATTTAATATATTTGTATGAATGAAGTCCTTCTATATTCCTAAATGGTTTTGATAAGTATCTCATTTTACTTCTGCTGTAGTGAGTGCTGTCTTGTTTCCCCTTTTCTGAGTCTTGATCCTTCTTTAAGAATCAATTAGTTATTTACTGATTCCAGCTACCAACTTTATGTTATGTGCAAAACAGAAACCAACTTTCAGTGTATTACCGATTTTAACAACCAAGCTACATTTTATTACCATAGTAGCAAGCAATAAATGACCTGTTCAACCATCAAATCATTGCTTATACACATTCATTGCCTTAACCAACATGTCTCACTTTTTATTTGTTGACAAATATTTGTACTAGATGCTGATGTGAGGCTTGCTCGTAGATTAAGACGAGACACAGTTGAGAGGGGCCGGGATGTAAATTCTGTGCTTGAGCAGGTAAGCTCCTCTACTTTCTAAAAGTCTCGAAGAGTATATTTTTGGAGTTTTCTTAAGGTTCATTAATCATTGATGTTTGATTATAAGTTTTGATCGACGATTTAATACTTATTGTCATTAACATATGGCGCTGTATTCATCTGTGCAGTATGCAAAGTTTGTTAAACCTGCATTTGATGATTTTGTCCTTCCCTCGAAAAAGTATGCTGATGTCATCATACCACGAGGAGGCGATAATCATGTGGCAATAGACTTGATAGTGCAACACATACGCACAAAGTTAGGTCAGCATGACCTTTGCAAATTATATCCCAACGTGTATGTAATTCAGTCCACATTCCAGGTATTCGCTCTGCCAGTTTTCTTATCAACATTAAATTGCATGTCACATATGGAGAATACAACGTTCATCTGATAATTCTTTTATGATATAAATTGTGTGATAGATTCGAGGCATGCACACATTAATTCGAGATAAGGAAATATCAAAGCATGATTTTGTATTTTATTCAGATCGGCTAATTCGACTGGTACATCACTATCTTATATGATCTTTTTGTAAATTGATACCCTGATAGTCAAAGTTTGTATTTTTTTAGTATTAACTGTAAATAATTTTATGAAATTGGTCCTAGGTTGTGGAGCATGGTCTTGGTCATTTACCATTCACTGAGATGCAAGTAGTCACTCCTACAGGTACAATTTACAGTTTATATTTTCTTGTAAATTTAGTAATTTACTGGATGTATTATAGCCTTTTGATATTATTTTGTTTGAGCAACTGTTGACATTCAGTAAAATCGGTAAATTTGGATAACAGTTACCTGGATATTAATGACAAGTTACTGTTGTTGCAGGGTCAGTATATAGTGGAGTTGACTTTTGCAAAAAGCTGTGTGGTATCTCAATTGTTCGAAGGTTGGATCTTTATATGTTGAATAGTGTAATACCGTTATAATGAACTGATTATGACATGTAGATATTGATTTTTTAAATTACAATGCTTAATGTTTCTTGGGTATCAACTTGATTGTCAATTCAGATAAATAACTGTAGCATTTTTAATTCTTGTATTATAGTGGTGAAAGTATGGAAAATGCATTGCGTGCATGCTGTAAAGGCATAAAAATTGGAAAAATCCTTATCCACCGTGACGGTGACAACGGGCAGCAGGTAAGTAACTAAGTATCTCTCTAGTTTGTTGATTAATAAATTCACCTTTTTTATTTTTAGTTCTTTAATTTATAACAAGCAATATATTTAACGTATTCTGTGCAGCTTATCTATGAAAAACTCCCAAAAGACATTTCAGAACGACATGTGCTTCTTCTGGATCCTGTTCTTGCTACAGGTTTGTTATATATTTCTCTCTGCATGCTTTTATAATGATAGTTATAACTAAATGCTTGACTACTTCGCAAATGATATTCTTTTGATTGCAGGTAATTCAGCTAATCAGGCAATTGAGCTACTGATACAGAAAGGAGTGCCAGAATCATACATAATATTCCTCAACCTCATCTCGGTGAGTTCTCGTTTATATGTGGCTCGGTTACATGATCTAATACATATGTAGAGGTGGAAAATGGGTGGGTCGGTAACAGTTGTAAGCGGGAAATTTTGGTGCTGACTAGGACAGGTTGAGCTGACTTGAAGCATTTTTTGGAAAGAAAAAATTTACTTTTGTAAATAATAAGTGTAGCAAATATGGTTACAACCGTTTTTAATGCTATTTTGATAAGGAAACACAACCAGTTTTTAATGACAGTTTGTGATTAGTGTTTAAAAATCTGATTTTATTTTGTTGATAGTTAAATAATTACATGCTAATTATTTTTGGGTAGTGAGCTCCGGTTTGCAGGTTAACTGAATATTTTATTTTCTATTTTACTTTAAAAAATTATTTGTTAAGCATAGACCTATGATCATAGTCTATTTTCTGTTAATAAAAATAATGTAGAAGGTTTTATTCATTAAAAATATACTTGACTTGTTTTCTTTTAGCTAGCCATTTACACATTTAACCTATTAAGAGATAAAACATAACCCGAATAAACTAATCTGAATACTTATTAACTAAATATATATTCATGTGATTCATTTGGTTAGGCGCCAGAAGGAATCCATTGTGTTTCAAAACGGTTTCCTTCAGTGAAGATAGTAACATCAGAGATCGATGTTTCTTTGAATGAAGAGTATCGTGTTATACCTGGTCTCGGTGAATTTGGTGACCGTTACTTTGGCACCGATGACTGATGATAATGATAGTAGTATAATATGATTTATGATTGGGATCAGTGACAGGGGGTAACCAACTGTCGCAAATGGGTTTTCTTTTACCTTTTAAAGTTTAATCAACCGTAAGGTCATTGCGCCTTGTGTGATGGAAGAAATGTTATTTTGTACCTTTTTAGATGTTTTTAGTGATTCTCTGGTGTTTGGTTGCTTATTTGTATATATTAAAGTCATTTGGCTTGTATGTTACTATTGCAGATAGTAATCATTTTGATTTCTGTATCGTTCGTTTTCTCCTCACTTCGTTTGATCATTTTTCGCCTTATAACTTTGATTTGACAAAATGAACAGTGCTTTATGAATTATGAATAATCAATCACCAGCATGTCATTTTACTATTTGTATAATATCCTCTTTAAAGAAAAAAACAGTTTATGCTGATGCTAGATAGTCGGTTTGAAATCCAAACTGTTCATTTACGGTTCCATTGTAATCGATTACTTGCTTAAAATTAATATCTACAAATCATCAACTAAGGGGGTGTTTGGCTGAGCTTTTAAAGCTTCAAAATGAAGCTTTACCAATCGGCTTTTGATTTTCAAAAAACAAATAATCAATTTTTACAAGCACAGCCAAAACACCCCCTAAATATTTATAAGTAATGACTTTATCAACAATAATTCTTGACCAACGGTCCAACCCCAAAACCAAAAAGTACCCGAAACGATCACTTTCTAAATTTATTATTATGTTTGGTTTATTTATTATATGGACTAATACAATATTATTGGGCTGAGGGGGTTTTGTGGAGGTAACTCTAACTGGGCTAGGCCCATTAGGGTATCATGATGGTGGCCATGAGGCTCTCTATATAAGGAGGTCTCCACCTCCTTATTCAGGGGTATAGGTGATCAAATCGGGTTGGTCAAAGGAACCGGAACCGGTTCAGAACCGGTTCCATTAGTCAACATCACTGTTTAAACCGGTTCCATGGTCGAACCGGTTAGGGAACCGAACCGGTTCCCCAACCCTCGGACCCGGAACCGGTGGAACCGGTTCTGACCGGTTCCTAAACCGGTTCTTACACTAACCGGTTACAGTGTAAAATATTATTTTTTTTTTCGTTTTTCGTTTCCGCTGCTTGTGTAGGTGATGATTTGTGTTCTTCTGATTTCTGAAGAGGCTCATGCTACTTTTGTTGTTCACCCACAGAGCAATGGTAAACAACATATTGAACTTAATGCTATGAGTGTCAGCGTGTTTGAATTGATTAGTCTGTATCGTGTATTGTGTAATGGTGAACTTAAATCTGTATCGTGTTACATTTGTTAAGTTTGCTATGTATTATAGTCTTTTGACTTACGCAAGTCAAATGCTGAATTATAATCAAGAGCGGTGTTATACGATTCGTATTTGTATAACATGTTAAATAGAAAAAACAATTAACATAAAATTCATTTTATTTACTTTAAGAAGTTCAAAAAAAAAGGTTACATGTTTTAAAATATTCAAAAACAAACTAACAAAACATTAAACTTATAAATATAAAGTTGTGACATATTATTTCTATAAAAGCCTTCTTGTTCGTCGTAATTATTGAGTGGCGACTTATTCATCAGAATTACTTGTAGAAACGCCTTCTTGTTCGTCGTGCACTCGAACATCAAGTGGTGTTTCGTCTTCCAGAGTGGTCACGTGTTGAACACGATCGATTGAGTCCAAGTGATCCTTCAAGCAAATGCACATCTCCACCGACTCCGAATTCAGTCTTGTTCTTCTCACCGATATTACCCTGCCACTAAGAGAAAAAGCAGATTCCGAAGCTACCGTAGAAGCTTGGGCGGTTAGTAAATCACGGGCCATGGTGGCAAGAATCGGAAACTCGGTTTCCTTTACCTTCCACCAAGCCAAAACATCAAAAGTGCCATATTCCTCTTCGGATAAACCGGTAGAGAAATCATATGCACTATACCTTCCTAGTTCGCTTGAAGGGGTGTTACCCCTTTGTTTTTTAGCCGTTACGTTGCGAACGGTGTTCATAAGGCTAATCATGGGGTCTCGTACTCTAGGAGCACTTGAACTTGATGAAGACCCCCCCGGGGTAGGCATGTGTATGTTTGACCCATATTTATTTATATAAAAGTCATACATAAATTTAAAATTCAAGTTAAAATCATTTTGTGCCTCTGTTGAAAAGTTTGGGTCAACTTCATGCATATCTAAGGCTGAAAAAATTTCGTCTATCACACATTCAACCCCCGTAACATTTAACATTGGGTTTAAAGCGGCGGCGCAAGTAAAAATCGGTGGCAATTCAAGAAAGTATTTTTTTAATTTAAACTTCATTGGTAATATGATGTTTGAAAACATTGGACTTTTATTTTCAAATTCTTTAAGATTGTTAACGATTAAAAATAACTCCGAAAGAACCAAGGGACTTGTCGGATAATACGTTCCCGATAGTTTCGTAGTTGATGTTTTAAAAACTTCAAGAAAAGTCGATAAGTCATTGATAATTTCCCATTTCTCATTTGAAAAGGGGATTGCCAAATCATTCTCGGCAAGACTAGAATGAAACATTTGTAAAGTGTCTCTTTGTTTCAAAGCACTTTGAAACATTATGCAAGTGGAATTCCATCGATGAGGTACATCCCAATTAGCTCCCAAAGCTTTTCTTCCCGTATCTTTACAAAATTTTCTATAATCCATTTGTCTTTTTTTACTTTTCTTAAAAACTTCATGTAGCATTACTCTTAAATCGTTTATAACCGATGTAACCTCATCCGAAGCAAGTCCGTCTTGCACGATTAAATTAATGATATGTGCAACACACCTTGAGTGAAAAAATACACCATTGCAAATCGGCGTATATTTTAATTTTAATTTATCAACCGCCGATGTATTATTCGACGCGTTATCAAATGCAATTGAAAATATTTTATTTTCTAGTTTATAAGTTTTTATAACATAATCTAAAATTTCAAACAAATTATCTCCCGTATGTGGATACTCAAAGAGTTCGAAAGCAATGGTGCGTTTCATCATTTCCCACGATGACGGGTCTACCCAATGAGCGGTGACACAAAGATAAGATTCGGGTAGACCATGTGGAGCCGACCAAACATCAGTAGTTAAGTTTATTCCCGTATTTATATTTTCAAAATATGCAATTAGTACCTCTTTGGCCTTCTTCCACAATTTTAAACAATAACGTTTAAGAGTATGACGACTTACGTGAGTGTATTGTGGTTGAAGCGTATCTCGAATCATGGCGGTTAAGCGAGGGTTGTCGAAGTGGCTAAACGGCAATGCTTCTTGAATCACAAACTTCGCCATACGATCTTGAACTCGATCAATTTGGTATGTAAATATTCCGCCTTCACTATCCATTTGCGTTTGTTGCGACTCGACGTTCTGTTTCAACGCCCTGCAATACGGTCTTTCGATGTGTTTCTTCAAATTTGAATTCGAAAGTGGGTTTAAATAAATCCCACAAAACTTGCACCGAGCCTTCAATGAATGGTCACTCAATTCAACCAAATCCCAATTGCACCAAATCTCTTGATTACGATTATGAGGTACAATACGAACGAAACTTGGTCCGGCGGTGGAACCTTGACCAACCGATGATTGTGAGGCAGCCATAACAACAAATATGAATATAGAAGAAGAGAAAACAAGAGATTAGAGAACTCAGAACGTTGTAATAGCGTTTTTTTGTATTTTTTTGCGTTCGGGTTTGCGTTTTGAGTGTTGTGATGAACCCATTACACTAAATACCTATTTATACTAGTAGTGGGGTGTTTGGGGAGCCAAAAAAACGGCCATTTTTGACCCCAACGGTCAAAAAAACGGCCATAAAACCGTTTCCCAACGGCTAGAACCACTCCAACGGCTATAACCGGTTCGGAACCGGTTCCGGTCGAACCGGTTCCAGAACCGGTTCCGGTTCGGTTCCGGTTCCTACCCGGTCCACCTCCAAACATGTCAAACCGGTCCCGGATCGTCGGGTTGAAACGGAACCGAACCGGTTCCTACGAAAAACGGGTAGGAACCGGTTCGGTTCCGGTTCGGTTCCGCCGAACCGGTTCCAGGAACCGGTTTTGTTGTCCACCTCTATTCAGGGGTCATGCTCAATAAGAGCCACCACCACTTTTTGTGTCTGTAAACAAGAGATCTTTGAGATTTCTTAGCAGTCGCCTCCGCACCCCCGAAAAACCATTGCAGGTCTCAAGTAGCCGCAGAAGAAGATCAAGACGTGGTTCGTTCATCTCAAAATCCGTGGAAACATCGTCATGGATCAGATCAGATTCATTTCATGCTTCGACATTGGCGCCATCCGTGGGACGGCAACGAACTACCCTTCGATCTTCATCTCGGCTGTCAGATCTCTCCCAGGAAAAACCCAGATCTGGAAGTTTACAGAAAAAGGCTTCAAGGCTTGTTCTATTAAAGCTCAAAAAGATCCATAGATCTAAAAGAGGCTTCCAGATCTGTGCGAAAAGAAACTGCCGAACTCGAATGATCAAGTCTCCGGATCTGTGATGGTTTTAAATCTGCTCCGAGCTTCAGATCTATCCAGATCTGATTTACAGATCTAGATCTAGATTACAGACCTGGATTTTAGGTTTAAAATTGCAGGTCTAACTCTTAAATTGCAGATCCAAAAAATTACCAGACTTCCGCCGCCATGTACGCGCGCCCGCGGATTCTCATTCCACAGCCGTGCATGTGCCGCCGCGGAAACCACCATGTGGGTTTTGCGCAAGAGACCTCCGCCATGCACGCGCACTCGCGAGTCACCACTCCATCGCCGTGCATGCGCGCATCAGGCCTCACGCCAAACTTAAAGGTTGGGAATCCTCATAATATCCCATATGGCTACGCACCAAACTTAAAGGTTGGGAATCCTCATAATATCCCATATGGCTACGCGCCAAACTTAAAGGTTGGGAATCCTCATAATATCCCATATGGCTACGCGCCAAACTTAAAGGTTGGGAATCCTCATACTATCCCATATGGCTACGCGCCAAACTTAAGGTTGGGAATCCTCATAATATCCCATATGGCAACGCGCCTAACTTAAAGGTTGGGAATCCTCATAATATCCCATATGGCTACGCGCCATACTTAAAGGTTGGGAATCCTCATAATATCCCATATGGCTACGCGCCATACTTAAAGGATGGGAATCCTCATAATATCCCATATGGCTACGCGCCATACTTAAAGGTTGGGAATCCTCATAATATCCCGTATGGCTACGCACCATACTTAAAGGTTGGGAATCCTCATAATGTCCCGTATGGCTAAGCGCCACACTTAAAGGTTGGGAATCCTCATAAACCCATCAGGCCAAGCGCCAAACTTAAAGGTTGGGAATCCTCATAAACCCATACGGCTTCGCGCCGAATACGAGACCGAACGCGGCTCCGCGCCGTTCAACATGCACACCATCATGATGCTTGAGCGCAGTCGCATATCATATGCTCACGCATCACATATGCTCACGCATATTACATATGCTTGCGCATCACATGCCCACATATATCACAGTCTACGCGCACGCGCATGCAACATCTGCGCGCGGCGCGGGACATAAAGCCTACGCGCACGCGCATGCAACATCTGCGCGTGGCGCATAACACAAAACCAAAGTCTACGCGCACGCGCATGCAACATCTGCGCGTGGCGCGGGACATAAAGTAGCTCGTAAGCCGCCTCACGCGCAAGCTCCACTATTATTACAGCTCATAAGATGCCTCGCGCGCAAGCTGTTGTTATTATTATTATAGCTCGTAAGACGCCACGCGCGCAAGCTCTATTATTCATACAGCTCATAAGACGCCTCGCGCGCAAGCTGTTATTATTCTTATTATAGCTCGTAAGACGCCTCGCGTGTGACATCTGCCCCGATCCGACCCGACCCAGGTACCCGTTTCTCTGACCCGATCTCTTTCTTTTATGATTTAATATTTATTTATACTTATATTTTACTTTATTTTCCTTCCCGCCTCTTTCTCTCTCTTTCTTTCCGCAGTCCCGTCCCTCTCCTTCTCTCTTTCCGCCTTCTTTTCCCTCTTGTCGCCGTCCCGCCCTTAAGCCTTGTTTCCCTCTTTTTCTTCTAACTCTTTGCTTGTCCTTTGTTCCTTCCCGCCTAAGGTTGTCTGCGCAGCTCCACGCGCCAGACTCCTTACAAGGAAGCCTGCGTGAAGACCACCTGTTACTGCGATACGCGAGACGAACTGTCCCCGCAGCGCGCTAAGGATTTTAGTTCTTCCCGCGGCGCGCTATGGATACCGTTCTTCCCGCGACGCGCTAAGGAATATAGTTCTTCTCGCGACGCGCTTAGAATTGAAGTTCTTCCCGCGGCGCGCTTAGAAATGTAGTTCATCCCGCGACGCGTTAAGGTTGGTTCTGTCTGCCTTCGCGCTCGCGCACTCTTGACCTTCTGTGTCTGCCTTCGCGCTCAAGCTTTCTCGCGCTATGTCTTGAGTCTTTTCTTCTGTTTAATCCAGCCGTTTACTTTTGTATTGTCTTATCTTCTGTGCTGTTGACCTGACCTATCTTATGTCTGAAAAGCCACTTTTGGCGCAGCATGCCCACCAACCCCATTGGTTGACAGAAAAAGTGACTGACATTATCTTTTGAGATCTGCTTTTCCATGCTTGACCAGTACCTTTATCTGACCCGCCCATGCCTGTTACTGTTACCTGTCAGCTTTTCCTTTGCCCCCTGCAGCTGCCATATCTTTTGATATCTTTTGCTTTTGGAATCTTTTACTTTTTGGAGATCTTTTCCCCTTTTCTAGGGATTGTGTTCCCTAGGGCTTCCCTATAAATAATAATGTTAATTTCCTAACACTACACACACAAAGCACTTAAACTCTCCTGTTCTCTCTTGCTCCTTGCCGTTGTTCTTCCTCTGCCGTCTCCTCTCTTTTTGCCTTCGTCTTCTATCCTGTTCTGCCCTGCTTTTCCGGTAATATATATTATATATAATAATTTACTTATTAATTATGCTAACTTATAATCAAGACTTAAAACAAATCATTAAAACAATAATCTTATTTATAGGTTAACTTGTGCTTGTTTAAAGTTGGTTCTTGCTTTATCTTACACCGCACCGATTATCAAGTGAGTAATCTCGTACCTAATCCCTTTTTGCTTTTAATGTTTTGGGATGTTCATGTGTTCATACAAACTTAGAGTCTTAAACTGTTTATGAACTTTAGTCGCGCAGTATCCCATGTGTTGAGGACGTAGACTTGGCTATTTATTTGTATGTGTGGATCATTAACCGTCTTGTCGGTCTATTCCGCAGTTCTCATGGTACCATTAGATGAACACGGAAGAACTATCGTTTATGATTTTCTCTTTTGTTTACACTTGCACAGTCTTTCTTGTTTGTGAGCTCAATTGTGAGCACTGGCAGTCTATGAATCTTAGAGTTGGTCCCGATCGGATTACACCCTGTTGAAAACCAGACATACTCATGTTGCGCGCAGATTTATTGTTATCTACGTATTGTATTAAACTTGATTTCTCACCAACACGCAAGTGTTTGACGTTTATTTTAACACATGTTCAGGTTTGCTGTAGCTGTTTTTGGAGCTTGTGGACACATAGGACGTTTTTACTTTTGGACCTAGATTAAAATGTATCAAGACAAGTTATTGCTGTTCGAATATTATGATTTATAATATATTGATTTATGATGATTTATGTTATCTTATAAATCATAATATTCGAACAGCAATAACTTGTCTTGATACATTTTAATCTAGGTCCAAAATAAAGAAAACTTCCTATGTGTCCACAAGCTCCAAAACAGCTACTGCAACCCTGAACATGTGTTAAAATAAACGTCAAACACTTGCGTGTTGGTGAGAAATCAAGTTTAATACAGTACGTAGATAACAATAAATCTGCGCGCAACATGTGTATGTCTGGTTTTCAACAAGGGTGTAATCTGATCGGGACCAACTCTAAGATTCATAAGACTGCCAGTGCTCACAATTGAGCTCACAAACAAGACAAACTGTGCATGTGCAAACAAAAGAGAAAATCATAAACGATAGTTCTCCCGTGTTCATCTAATGGTACCATGAAAACTGCGGAATAGACCGACAAGACGGTTAATGATCCACACATACAAATAAACAGCCAAGTCTACGTCCTCAACACATGGGATACTGCGCGACTAAAGTTCATAAACAGTTTAAGACTCTAAGTTTGTATGAACACATGAACATCCCAAAACATTAAAAATAAAAAGGGATTAGGTACGAGATTACTCACTTGATAAACGATGCGGTGTAAGATAAAGCAAGAACCGACTTTAAACAAGCACAAGTTAACCTATAAATAAGATTATTGTTTTAATGATTGGTTCTAAGTCTTGATTATAAGTTAGCATAATTAATAAGTAAATTATATGTATAATATATTACCGGAAGAAGCAGGGCAGAACAGGGAGGAAGACGGAGGCAGAGAGGGAGGCGGCAGAGAGAGCAAGGAGAACAGGAGAGATTAAGTGTTTTGTGTGTGTAGTGTTAGGAAAAATAATACTATTATTTATAGAGAAACCCTAGGGAACACAATCCCTAGAAAAAGGGGAAAAGATCTCAAAAAGCAAAAGATTCCAAAAGCAAAAGATATCAAAAGATATGGCAGCTGCAGGGGGCAAGATAAAGCTGTCAGGGAACAGTAAAAAGCATGGGCGGATCAGATAAAGGTACTGGTCAAGCATGGAAAAAGCAGATCTCAAAAGATAATGTCAGTCACTTTTTCTGCCAACCAATAGGGTTGGTGCGCATGCTGCGCCGAAAGTAACTTTTCAGACATAAAGCAGATTAGGTCAACAGCACAAAAGATAAGACAACACAAAAGCAAACGGCTAGATTAAACAGAAGAAAACTCAAAGGGTTCAGCGCGAGGAGGCTGGAGCGCGAAGGCAAAAGTGCGCGAAGGCAGACAGAACCAACCTTAACGCGTCGCGGAAAGAACTACATTTCTAAGCGCGCCGCGGGAAGAATCACATTTCTTAGCGCGCCGCGGGAGGAACTAAAATTCCTAGCGCGCCGCGGGAAGAACTATAATTCTTCGCGCGTCGAGGGATGAACTACGATTCTTAGCGCGCTGCGAGAAGAACTACAAATCCTTAGCGCGTCGCGGGAAGAACTACCGTTCTTAGCGCGCTGCGAGAAGAATTACAATTCTTAGCGCGCTGCGAGAAGAGTTCGTCTCGCGTATCGCTGTAACAGGTGGTCTTCACGCAGGATTCCTTGTAAGGGGTCTGGCGCGTGGAGCTGCGCAGACAACCTTAGGCGGGAAGGAACAAAGGACAAGCAAAGAGTTAGAAGAAAAAGAGGGAAACAAGGCGTAAGGGCGGGACGGCGACAAGAGGGAAAAGAATGCGGAAAGAGAGAAGGAGAGGGAGGCGGGAAGGAAAATATATATATTATTATTAAAAGTAAAATATAAGTATAAATAAATATTAAATCATAAAAGAAAGAGATCGGGTCAGAGAAACGGGTACCTGGGTCGGGTCGGATCGGGGCAGATGTCACAGTCTCCCCTACTTTAAGAAATTTCGTCCCGAAATTTATCTCGAAGTAGGTTGCGCAGAGAACAGATGCGGGTACTTGATCTTCATTTGATCTTCCCTTTCCCATGTAAACTCGGCTCCGCGCTTGGACTCCCAGCGAACTTTCACGATAGGGATACGACTGCGCTTGGTTTGCTTTACCTCGCGATCCATAATCTCAACAGGCTTCTCAACGAAATGCATAGTTTCATCAACTTGAACTTCATCAAGTGGAATGTGAAGGTTCTCGTCAGCTAAACACTTCTTGAGATTGGATACATGGAACGTTGGATGCACATTACTGAGCGCGGGCGGCAGGTCAAGTCTGTAGGCAACTTTTCCTACACGCGCGAGAATCTTAAATGGTCCAACATATCGAGGAGCAAGCTTACCTTTCTTCCCAAAGCGGACAACACCCTTCCAAGGCGACACTTTGAGGAGAACAAGATCACCAACTTGAAATTCGAGAGGCTTTCGCCTGCGATCTGCGTAACTCTTCTGTCGGCTTCTGGCAGTCAGCAGATGATCACGGATCTTGGCGATTTTATCGGTTGTCTCTTGAACAAGTTCGGGTCCTGTGATTTGAGTTTCACCCACTTCGCTCCAACAGATCGGGGAGCGGCACTTACGACCGTAAAGTGCTTCAAATGGGGCCATACCGATACTGGAATGATAGCTGTTATTATAAGAGAACTCAATCAAAGGCAGGTGTGAATCCCAATTACCTCCAAAATCAAGAACACAAGATCGGAGCATATCCTCAAGAGTTTGAATAGTTCGCTCAGACTGTCCGTCAGTCTGAGGATGATATGCAGTACTCATGTCCAAGCGAGTTCCTAGCGCAGATTGGAGAGATTTCCAAAAGCGAGATATAAAACGGCCATCGCGATCGGATATGATGCTCAAAGGAGTACCATGGCGGCAGACAATTTCCTTGACATAAAGCTGCGCGAGTTGCTCAACACGGTAGTTTTCACGAATGGGCAGAAAGTGAGCAGACTTAGTCAAACGATCCACTATTACCCAAATGCTATCATGTTTGCTTGCTGTCAAAGGTAACTTGGTAATAAAGTCCATCGCTACACATTCCCATTTCCACGTAGGAATTTCTGGTTGTTCGAGCAAACCAGATGGGCGTTGGTGTTCAGCTTTTACCTTAGAACAAGTCAGGCATCTAGCTACGAACACAGCAATATCCTTTTTCATACCGGGCCACCAATAAGTAATGCGCAAATCCTTGTACATCTTATCAGCGCCAGGATGAATAGAATATCGAGATTTGTGTGCTTCACTCAGGATATCAGCGCGAAGATTCTCATCAAAGGGAATCCAGATGCGATTGAGATAGCAGAGAATTCCACTCAGATTAGGGACAAAATGTGCTTCCGCGCCACACGCTAACTCGGCGCGAAGGTTACCATTACTGATGGATGCGCGCTGCGCGTCACGAATACGCTATTCAAGGTTGCTTTGAATCGGCGCGAAGTGAAGCTGGGTGCGCGGCAAAATACAGTTAAGTTGGCAGGGTTTTCGGCTGAGCGCATCGGCTACCACATTAGCCTTACCAGGATGATACCGGATCTCACAATCGTAATCGCTGATGAGTTCGTTCCATCGGCGTTGCCTCATGTTAAGTTCCTTCTGATCAAAGATATGCTGAAGGCTTTTATGGTCAGTGTAGAGGATACACTTAGTACCATAAAGGTAGTGTCTCCAGATCTTCAAGGCAAAAACAACTGCACCAAGTTCGAGGTCGTGAGTTGTATAATTCTTTTCATGAATCTTGAGTTGCCTTGATGCGTAAGCGATAACCTTGCCTCGTTGCATAAGAACACAACCGAGACCTTGGTTGGATGCATCGCAATACACGACAAAATCATCATTACCCTCAGGTAGCGCAAGAACAGGAGCTTCACACAACAAACGCTTGAGCGTCAGAAAGGCTTCTTCTTGCTTCGAGCCCCAAATATATGGTTTACCTTTGTGCGTTAGAGCTGTTAAAGGCAAAGCGATCTTTGAGAAGTTCGAAATGAAACGCCGGTAATAACCAGCTAAGCCCAGAAAGGAACGGATCTCAGAAGGAGAGGATGGCGTAATCCAGTTCTTGATTGCTTCAATTTTGGATGGGTCGACATGAATACCCATCTTGTTTACAACATGACCAAGAAACTGTACTTCATCAGACCAGAATTCACACTTGGAGAGCTTAGCATAGAGCTGCTTGGTTCGAAGCTTTTGCAACACCAACTGGAGATGTTGCTCATGCTCGGCCTTGGTCTTAGAATACACCAGAACATCATCGATAAACACGATCACGAATTTATCCAAGAAAGGCCTACACACCCGATTCATTAGATCCATGAAAACGGCGGGTGCGTTGGTTAAACCGAAGGACATGACCAAGAATTCAAAATGGCCATAACGAGTTCGAAAAGCAGTCTTCGGGACATCTTCATCGCGGATGCGCAACTGGTGATAACCAGAGCGGAGATCAATCTTCGAGAAACAAGAGGCACCTTGGAGTTGATCAAAGAGGTCGTCAATACGCGGTAAGGGATACCGGTTCTTAATGGTGAGTTTGTTCAACTCGCGGTAATCGATACACATGCGAAACGATCCATCTTTCTTTTTAACGAACAACACCGGAGCACCCCAGGGCGAAGAGCTAGGGCGAATGAATCCTTTAGCAGTCAACTCTTGAAGTTGGCTGGCCAATTCTTGCATCTCAGCGGGCGCAAGACGGTAAGGAGATTTAGCTACGGGGGAAGCACCAGGGACAAGATCAATACGGAACTCAACTTCACGAGCGGGAGGGATACCAGGAAGATCATCAGGAAAAACTTCAGGGAAATCACGCACAACAGGGATATCGCGAAGCTTCTTTTCTTCAGCAGGTTTAACCACATGGGCTAAGAATGCAACACACTTCTTCCGCATAAGCCTTTGGGCTTCGGCGCAAGACATAAGCTTAAGACCGCGGGAGGGTTTTTCGCCGTAGATGTGAAGATCACCATTTTCTCGAGGTATGCGAATCAACTTCTTGGCGCAAATAACTTCGGCGCGATTCTTCGAGAGCCAGTCCATACCAATGATAACATCAAAGCTCCCAAGAGGCATGGGGATGAGGTCGATCAGAAAATCGTTTTCGTTAAGGTTAAGCGTGCAATCTTTAATCACCGAGTTAATTAAAACAGTTTCACCGTTAGCCAATTCAACTGAAAAATTTTCTTTTAAGTTATCGCGCGGTCGCGCAAGCTTCTGCTCGAAGGCGCGAGAGATAAAACTTCGATCGGCGCCAGTATCAAAAAGTATAGAAGCATAAAATCCGTTAAGCAAAAATGTACCATTAACTACGTCATTATTCGCTTGCGCTTGGTGCGCGGTTATGTTAAAAGCTCGTCCACGCGTTACTTGGTTTGAAATCTGGTTTACCGGATTCGCTTGTGTAATCTGAACTTGTAGTCTCGGGCACGCGTTCCGGAAATGACTGGGATCACCGCAGTTAAAGCACGATCTGGGTCGTGGGTTTTGGTAGGTTGGTTGTGGGTTCTGCGGGTAGACTGGTGGTGTTGGCGCAATTGGATTGGCGGGAAGGACTCTACAGTTCTCAGCAGTGTGACCAGTACGGCCACATCGGTTACAAAGTCGACACGGGGTTTGGGTTGGGTGGTGAAATCTACAGGTTGGGCAAAAGGGATGGTTTCTTGTGTAAGGTTTCTTAGTTGGCGGGGCAGGGAGTGCTGGATTGGTTAAGGCATAGTTGTGGGCTACAGGAGGTGTTGGGTAAGCTGACAGAGGGTTAGGCGCGTAAACTGGGGGTTGATAAATGGGTTGCTGGACAATGGGCGGGTTGGTAAGCGCATAGGCCTTGCGCCTGCGCTTGAGGTTGTTACGGTTTGAGGGTTCTGATTTGGTCTCTGCTGGTTCAGGAACAGTCTTGGTGAGTTTGGTCTTCTCAGATCCCCGCAGGAACAGGGTTCCTGCTCTGACATGGTTGTCGCTGAGCACAGCGGCCAACTCGATGGCGTCAGAGAGGGTAACTGGGTTTCTAGCCCATACAGAATCTTGAATTTCCATGGGGAGACCCCTAAGGAATTTCTCTATGGCTCGGCGGGAAGGGGTAACAAGGTGAGGGACAAGCAGGCTTAGTTCATGGAAGCGCGTCGCGTACTCGCGCGCTTCACCGCTGTATTGCTTCAAGTTCCAGAATTCTTCCTCCAGGCGCTTAACTTCGTTGGGAGGGCAGAATTCTTGCGTCAGAATTTCCTTAAATTCCTCCCAGAGCATGCTGGAAGCAGCCTCTGCGCCACGCGCATGAGCTACTCCATTCCACCATGTAAGCGCTCTGGATTCCAGGATACTGGAAGCATATAGGGTTCGTCTGTCTGAGGGGCATTGGGTGTGGAGGAAAGTGTTTTCTATTTTCTCAAGCCACTGGAGCATCACGGTGGCTCCTTCAAGACCTGTGAACTTTGGAGGGTTACCCGCGTTAAAGGACTTAATGTTGTAACTGGGGGTATTGTTTTGGCTCAAGGCTTGGGCTATCGCGGCGGCCATTTCCTGGGAACGTTGCTGTCTACGCATGCGCGAGGCTTCTCTTCTCTGAAATCGGCGAGATAGCGGAGGCATTCTATAAAAGTTTTAATTTTAGTTAATATCTTGGTTTTATCGCAAAGTATAACTTTATAAAGCTTGGTTTCGCAGAGTTAGATACTATCAAAAGTTAAAGTAAAATAAATGACTTTAAATGCAGACTTAATTAAGGTAACAAATTCGAATCGAGAATCGACAATTCATGTATCACCATGATCTTCCAAATTCTCAATTTAAAATGACGAGTAAACGAGTATTGGAGATTGACGATTCATGTATCACCATGACTTTTCAATCCTCAATATAAAATATACAAGAAAATGAGTATTGGAGGTTGACAATTCATGTATCACCATGACTTTTCAAGTCTCCAACCTCAGAACATAATCGTAAATGGAAATTGAAAATCAACTATTCATGTATCACCATGACTTTTCGGATTTTCAATCCCAACAAACGAATATGTAAGTAAAATCAATAAAAATCGAAATTCAACAAAAATCGAAATATCGCGAAATAAAACATAAAATCATATACTGCGTAAGCGCGAGCATATTCATAAATAACGAGTAATTAACAATAAGCGCGCAAACATGAGATTTCTCTCATGCGCGAGAAGGGACTCTTAGGTATTCTAGGCCGTTACGTCTAACCACCTATCCTAAAGTCAACGAGCTCTGATACCAATCTGTAACACCCCGACCAAAGGCGGATTATACATCGGGGCGCCACATATTGTTTCATTACTCGTGACACTATTGGGTGTCAATATTTAATAAATACATTCATTCGCGCATGCGCAAGGTAAAAGTAAGATAACATAAATCATCATAAATCAATATATTATAAATCATAATATTCGAACAGCAATAACTTGTCTTGATACATTTTAATCTAGGTCCAAAATAAAGAAAACTTCCTATGTGTCCACAAGCTCCAAAACAGCTACTGCAACCCTGAACATGTGTTAAAATAAACGTCAAACACTTGCGTGTTGGTGAGAAATCAAGTTTAATACAATACATAGATAACAATAAATCTGCGCGCAACATGTGTATGTCTGGTTTTCAACAAGGGTGTAATCTGATCGGGACCAACTCTAAGATTCATAAGACTGCCAGTGCTCACAATTGAGCTCACAAACAAGACAAACTGTGCATGTGCAAACAAAAGAGAAAATCATAAACGATAGTTCTCCCGTGTTCATCTAATGGTACCATGAAAACTGCGGAATAGACCGACAAGACGGTTAATGATCCACACATACAAATAAACAGCCAAGTCTACGTCCTCAACACATGGGATACTGCGCGACTAAAGTTCATAAACAGTTTAAGACTCTAAGTTTGTATGAACACATGAACATCCCAAAACATTAAAAATAAAAAGGGATTAGGTACGAGATTACTCACTTGATAAACGATGCGGTGTAAGATAAAGCAAGAACCGACTTTAAACAAGCACAAGTTAACCTATAAATAAGATTATTGTTTTAATGATTGGTTCTAAGTCTTGATTATAAGTTAGCATAATTAATAAGTAAATTATATGTATAATATATTACCGGAAGAAGCAGGGCAGAACAGGGAGGAAGACGGAGGCAGAGAGGGAGGCGGCAGAGAGAGCAAGGAGAACAGGAGAGATTAAGTGTTTTGTGTGTGTAGTGTTAGGAAAAATAATACTATTATTTATAGAGAAACCCTAGGGAACACAATCCCTAGAAAAAGGGGAAAAGATCTCAAAAAGCAAAAGATTCCAAAAGCAAAAGATATCAAAAGATATGGCAGCTGCAGGGGGCAAGATAAAGCTGTCAGGGAACAGTAAAAAGCATGGGCGGATCAGATAAAGGTACTGGTCAAGCATGGAAAAAGCAGATCTCAAAAGATAATGTCAGTCACTTTTTCTGCCAACCAATAGGGTTGGTGCGCATGCTGCGCCGAAAGTAACTTTTCAGACATAAAGCAGATTAGGTCAACAGCTCAAAAGATAAGACAACACAAAAGCAAACGGCTAGATTAAACAGAAGAAAACTCAAAGGGTTCAGCGCGAGGAGGCTGGAGCGCGAAGGCAGACAGAACCAACCTTAACGCGTCGCGGAAAGAACTACATTTCTAAGCGCGCCGCGGGAAGAATCACATTTCTTAGCGCGCCGCGGGAGGAACTAAAATTCCTAGCGCGCCGCGGGAAGAACTATAATTCTTCGCGCGTCGAGGGATGAACTACGATTCTTAGCGCGCTGCGAGAAGAACTACAAATCCTTAGCGCGTCGCGGGAAGAACTACCGTTCTTAGCGCGCTGCGAGAAGAATTACAATTCTTAGCGCGCTGCGAGAAGAGTTCGTCTCGCGTATCGCTGTAACAGGTGGTCTTCACGCAGGATTCCTTGTAAGGGGTCTGGCGCGTGGAGCTGCGCAGACAACCTTAGGCGGGAAGGAACAAAGGACAAGCAAAGAGTTAGAAGAAAAAGAGGGAAACAAGGCGTAAGGGCGGGACGGCGACAAGAGGGAAAAGAATGCGGAAAGAGAGAAGGAGAGGGAGGCGGGAAGGAAAATATATATATTATTATTAAAAGTAAAATATAAGTATAAATAAATATTAAATCATAAAAGAAAGAGATCGGGTCAGAGAAACGGGTACCTGGGTCGGGTCGGATCGGGGCAGATGTCACAGTCTCCCCTACTTTAAGAAATTTCGTCCCGAAATTTATCTCGAAGTAGGTTGCGCAGAGAACAGATGCGGGTACTTGATCTTCATTTGATCTTCCCTTTCCCATGTAAACTCGGCTCCGCGCTTGGACTCCCAGCGAACTTTCACGATAGGGATACGACTGCGCTTGGTTTGCTTTACCTCGCGATCCATAATCTCAACAGGCTTCTCAACGAAATGCATAGTTTCATCAACTTGAACTTCATCAAGTGGAATGTGAAGGTTCTCGTCAGCTAAACACTTCTTGAGATTGGATACATGGAACGTTGGATGCACATTACTGAGCGCGGGCGGCAGGTCAAGTCTGTAGGCAACTTTTCCTACACGCGCGAGAATCTTAAATGGTCCAACATATCGAGGAGCAAGCTTACCTTTCTTCCCAAAGCGGACAACACCCTTCCAAGGCGACACTTTGAGGAGAACAAGATCACCAACTTGAAATTCGAGAGGCTTTCGCCTGCGATCTGCGTAACTCTTCTGTCGGCTTCTGGCAGTCAGCAGATGATCACGGATCTTGGCGATTTTATCGGTTGTCTCTTGAACAAGTTCGGGTCCTGTGATTTGAGTTTCACCCACTTCGCTCCAACAGATCGGGGAGCGGCACTTACGACCGTAAAGTGCTTCAAATGGGGCCATACCGATACTGGAATGATAGCTGTTATTATAAGAGAACTCAATCAAAGGCAGGTGTGAATCCCAATTACCTCCAAAATCAAGAACACAAGATCGGAGCATATCCTCAAGAGTTTGAATAGTTCGCTCAGACTGTCCGTCAGTCTGAGGATGATATGCAGTACTCATGTCCAAGCGAGTTCCTAGCGCAGATTGGAGAGATTTCCAAAAGCGAGATATAAAACGGCCATCGCGATCGGATATGATGCTCAAAGGAGTACCATGGCGGCAGACAATTTCCTTGACATAAAGCTGCGCGAGTTGCTCAACACGGTAGTTTTCACGAATGGGCAGAAAGTGAGCAGACTTAGTCAAACGATCCACTATTACCCAAATGCTATCATGTTTGCTTGCTGTCAAAGGTAACTTGGTAATAAAGTCCATCGCTACACATTCCCATTTCCACGTAGGAATTTCTGGTTGTTCGAGCAAACCAGATGGGCGTTGGTGTTCAGCTTTTACCTTAGAACAAGTCAGGCATCTAGCTACGAACACAGCAATATCCTTTTTCATACCGGGCCACCAATAAGTAATGCGCAAATCCTTGTACATCTTATCAGCGCCAGGATGAATAGAATATCGAGATTTGTGTGCTTCACTCAGGATATCAGCGCGAAGATTCTCATCAAAGGGAATCCAGATGCGATTGAGATAGCAGAGAATTCCACTCAGATTAGGGACAAAATGTGCTTCCGCGCCACACGCTAACTCGGCGCGAAGGTTACCATTACTGATGGATGCGCGCTGCGCGTCACGAATACGCTATTCAAGGTTGCTTTGAATCGGCGCGAAGTGAAGCTGGGTGCGCGGCAAAATACAGTTAAGTTGGCAGGGTTTTCGGCTGAGCGCATCGGCTACCACATTAGCCTTACCAGGATGATACCGGATCTCACAATCGTAATCGCTGATGAGTTCGTTCCATCGGCGTTGCCTCATGTTAAGTTCCTTCTGATCAAAGATATGCTGAAGGCTTTTATGGTCAGTGTAGAGGATACACTTAGTACCATAAAGGTAGTGTCTCCAGATCTTCAAGGCAAAAACAACTGCACCAAGTTCGAGGTCGTGAGTTGTATAATTCTTTTCATGAATCTTGAGTTGCCTTGATGCGTAAGCGATAACCTTGCCTCGTTGCATAAGAACACAACCGAGACCTTGGTTGGATGCATCGCAATACACGACAAAATCATCATTACCCTCAGGTAGCGCAAGAACAGGAGCTTCACACAACAAACGCTTGAGCGTCAGAAAGGCTTCTTCTTGCTTCGAGCCCCAAATATATGGTTTACCTTTGTGCGTTAGAGCTGTTAAAGGCAAAGCGATCTTTGAGAAGTTCGAAATGAAACGCCGGTAATAACCAGCTAAGCCCAGAAAGGAACGGATCTCAGAAGGAGAGGATGGCGTAATCCAGTTCTTGATTGCTTCAATTTTGGATGGGTCGACATGAATACCCATCTTGTTTACAACATGACCAAGAAACTGTACTTCATCAGACCAGAATTCACACTTGGAGAGCTTAGCATAGAGCTGCTTGGTTCGAAGCTTTTGCAACACCAACTGGAGATGTTGCTCATGCTCGGCCTTGGTCTTAGAATACACCAGAACATCATCGATAAACACGATCACGAATTTATCCAAGAAAGGCCTACACACCCGATTCATTAGATCCATGAAAACGGCGGGTGCGTTGGTTAAACCGAAGGACATGACCAAGAATTCAAAATGGCCATAACGAGTTCGAAAAGCAGTCTTCGGGACATCTTCATCGCGGATGCGCAACTGGTGATAACCAGAGCGGAGATCAATCTTCGAGAAACAAGAGGCACCTTGGAGTTGATCAAAGAGGTCGTCAATACGCGGTAAGGGATACCGGTTCTTAATGGTGAGTTTGTTCAACTCGCGGTAATCGATACACATGCGAAACGATCCATCTTTCTTTTTAACGAACAACACCGGAGCACCCCAGGGCGAAGAGCTAGGGCGAATGAATCCTTTAGCAGTCAACTCTTGAAGTTGGCTGGCCAATTCTTGCATCTCAGCGGGCGCAAGACGGTAAGGAGATTTAGCTACGGGGGAAGCACCAGGGACAAGATCAATACGGAACTCAACTTCACGAGCGGGAGGGATACCAGGAAGATCATCAGGAAAAACTTCAGGGAAATCACGCACAACAGGGATATCGCGAAGCTTCTTTTCTTCAGCAGGTTTAACCACATGGGCTAAGAATGCAACACACTTCTTCCGCATAAGCCTTTGGGCTTCGGCGCAAGACATAAGCTTAAGACCGCGGGAGGGTTTTTCGCCGTAGATGTGAAGATCACCATTTTCTCGAGGTATGCGAATCAACTTCTTGGCGCAAATAACTTCGGCGCGATTCTTCGAGAGCCAGTCCATACCAATGATAACATCAAAGCTCCCAAGAGGCATGGGGATGAGGTCGATCAGAAAATCGTTTTCGTTAAGGTTAAGCGTGCAATCTTTAATCACCGAGTTAATTAAAACAGTTTCACCGTTAGCCAATTCAACTGAAAAATTTTCTTTTAAGTTATCGCGCGGTCGCGCAAGCTTCTGCTCGAAGGCGCGAGAGATAAAACTTCGATCGGCGCCAGTATCAAAAAGTATAGAAGCATAAAATCCGTTAAGCAAAAATGTACCATTAACTACGTCATTATTCGCTTGCGCTTGGTGCGCGGTTATGTTAAAAGCTCGTCCACGCGTTACTTGGTTTGAAATCTGGTTTACCGGATTCGCTTGTGTAATCTGAACTTGTAGTCTCGGGCACGCGTTCCGGAAATGACTGGGATCACCGCAGTTAAAGCACGATCTGGGTCGTGGGTTTTGGTAGGTTGGTTGTGGGTTCTGCGGGTAGACTGGTGGTGTTGGCGCAATTGGATTGGCGGGAAGGACTCTACAGTTCTCAGCAGTGTGACCAGTACGGCCACATCGGTTACAAAGTCGACACGGGGTTTGGGTTGGGTGGTGAAATCTACAGGTTGGGCAAAAGGGATGGTTTCTTGTGTAAGGTTTCTTAGTTGGCGGGGCAGGGAGTGCTGGATTGGTTAAGGCATAGTTGTGGGCTACAGGAGGTGTTGGGTAAGCTGACAGAGGGTTAGGCGCGTAAACTGGGGGTTGATAAATGGGTTGCTGGACAATGGGCGGGTTGGTAAGCGCATAGGCCTTGCGCCTGCGCTTGAGGTTGTTACGGTTTGAGGGTTCTGATTTGGTCTCTGCTGGTTCAGGAACAGTCTTGGTGAGTTTGGTCTTCTCAGATCCCCGCAGGAACAGGGTTCCTGCTCTGACATGGTTGTCGCTGAGCACAGCGGCCAACTCGATGGCGTCAGAGAGGGTAACTGGGTTTCTAGCCCATACAGAATCTTGAATTTCCATGGGGAGACCCCTAAGGAATTTCTCTATGGCTCGGCGGGAAGGGGTAACAAGGTGAGGGACAAGCAGGCTTAGTTCATGGAAGCGCGTCGCGTACTCGCGCGCTTCACCGCTGTATTGCTTCAAGTTCCAGAATTCTTCCTCCAGGCGCTTAACTTCGTTGGGAGGGCAGAATTCTTGCGTCAGAATTTCCTTAAATTCCTCCCAGAGCATGCTGGAAGCAGCCTCTGCGCCACGCGCATGAGCTACTCCATTCCACCATGTAAGCGCTCTGGATTCCAGGATACTGGAAGCATATAGGGTTCGTCTGTCTGAGGGGCATTGGGTGTGGAGGAAAGTGTTTTCTATTTTCTCAAGCCACTGGAGCATCACGGTGGCTCCTTCAAGACCTGTGAACTTTGGAGGGTTACCCGCGTTAAAGGACTTAATGTTGTAACTGGGGGTATTGTTTTGGCTCAAGGCTTGGGCTATCGCGGCGGCCATTTCCTGGGAACGTTGCTGTCTACGCATGCGCGAGGCTTCTCTTCTCTGAAATCGGCGAGATAGCGGAGGCATTCTATAAAAGTTTTAATTTTAGTTAATATCTTGGTTTTATCGCAAAGTATAACTTTATAAAGCTTGGTTTCGCAGAGTTAGATACTATCAAAAGTTAAAGTAAAATAAATGACTTTAAATGCAGACTTAATTAAGGTAACAAATTCGAATCGAGAATCGACAATTCATGTATCACCATGATCTTCCAAATTCTCAATTTAAAATGACGAGTAAACGAGTATTGGAGATTGACGATTCATGTATCACCATGACTTTTCAATCCTCAATATAAAATATACAAGAAAATGAGTATTGGAGGTTGACAATTCATGTATCACCATGACTTTTCAAGTCTCCAACCTCAGAACATAATCGTAAATGGAAATTGAAAATCAACTATTCATGTATCACCATGACTTTTCGGATTTTCAATCCCAACAAACGAATATGTAAGTAAAATCAATAAAAATCGAAATTCAACAAAAATCGAAATATCGCGAAATAAAACATAAAATCATATACTGCGTAAGCGCGAGCATATTCATAAATAACGAGTAATTAACAATAAGCGCGCAAACATGAGATTTCTCTCATGCGCGAGAAGGGACTCTTAGGTATTCTAGGCCGTTACGTCTAACCACCTATCCTAAAGTCAACGAGCTCTGATACCAATCTGTAACACCCCGACCAAAGGCGGATTATACATCGGGGCGCCACATATTGTTTCATTACTCGTGACACTATTGGGTGTCAATATTTAATAAATACATTCATTCGCGCATGCGCAAGGTAAAAGTAAGATAACATAAATCATCATAAATCAATATATTATAAATCATAATATTCGAACAGCAATAACTTGTCTTGATACATTTTAATCTAGGTCCAAAATAAAGAAAACTTCCTATGTGTCCACAAGCTCCAAAACAGCTACTGCAACCCTGAACATGTGTTAAAATAAACGTCAAACACTTGCGTGTTGGTGAGAAATCAAGTTTAATACAATACATAGATAACAATAAATCTGCGCGCAACATGTGTATGTCTGGTTTTCAACAAGGGTGTAATCTGATCGGGACCAACTCTAAGATTCATAAGACTGCCAGTGCTCACAATTGAGCTCACAAACAAGACAAACTGTGCATGTGCAAACAAAAGAGAAAATCATAAACGATAGTTCTCCCGTGTTCATCTAATGGTACCATGAAAACTGCGGAATAGACCGACAAGACGGTTAATGATCCACACATACAAATAAACAGCCAAGTCTACGTCCTCAACACATGGGATACTGCGCGACTAAAGTTCATAAACAGTTTAAGACTCTAAGTTTGTATGAACACATGAACATCCCAAAACATTAAAAATAAAAAGGGATTAGGTACGAGATTACTCACTTGATAAACGATGCGGTGTAAGATAAAGCAAGAACCGACTTTAAACAAGCACAAGTTAACCTATAAATAAGATTATTGTTTTAATGATTGGTTCTAAGTCTTGATTATAAGTTAGCATAATTAATAAGTAAATTATATGTATAATATATTACCGGAAGAAGCAGGGCAGAACAGGGAGGAAGACGGAGGCAGAGAGGGAGGCGGCAGAGAGAGCAAGGAGAACAGGAGAGATTAAGTGTTTTGTGTGTGTAGTGTTAGGAAAAATAATACTATTATTTATAGAGAAACCCTAGGGAACACAATCCCTAGAAAAAGGGGAAAAGATCTCAAAAAGCAAAAGATTCCAAAAGCAAAAGATATCAAAAGATATGGCAGCTGCAGGGGGCAAGATAAAGCTGTCAGGGAACAGTAAAAAGCATGGGCGGATCAGATAAAGGTACTGGTCAAGCATGGAAAAAGCAGATCTCAAAAGATAATGTCAGTCACTTTTTCTGCCAACCAATAGGGTTGGTGCGCATGCTGCGCCGAAAGTAACTTTTCAGACATAAAGCAGATTAGGTCAACAGCACAAAAGATAAGACAACACAAAAGCAAACGGCTAGATTAAACAGAAGAAAACTCAAAGGGTTCAGCGCGAGGAGGCTGGAGCGCGAAGGCAAAAGTGCGCGAAGGCAGACAGAGCCAACCTTAACGCGTCGCGGAAAGAACTACATTTCTAAGCGCGCCGCGGGAAGAATCACATTTCTTAGCGCGCCGCGGGAGGAACTAAAATTCCTAGCGCGCCGCGGGAAGAACTATAATTCTTCGCGCGTCGAGGGATGAACTACGATTCTTAGCGCGCTGCGAGAAGAACTACAAATCCTTAGCGCGTCGCGGGAAGAACTACCGTTCTTAGCGCGCTGCGAGAAGAATTACAATTCTTAGCGCGCTGCGAGAAGAGTTCGTCTCGCGTATCGCTGTAACAGGTGGTCTTCACGCAGGATTCCTTGTAAGGGGTCTGGCGCGTGGAGCTGCGCGGACAACCTTAGGCGGGAAGGAACAAAGGACGAGCAAAGAGTTAGAAGAAAAAGAGGGAAACAAGGCGTAAGGGCGGGACGGCGACAAGAGGGAAAAGAAGGCGGAAAGAGAGAAGGAAAGGGAGGCGGGAAGGAAAATATATATATTATTATTAAAAGTAAAATATAAGTATAAATAAATATTAAATCATAAAAGAAAGAGATCGGGTCAGAGAAACGGGTACCTGGGTCGGGTCGGATCGGGGCAGATGTCACAAGAAGCCTGTTGAGATTATGGATCGCGAGGTTAAGCAAACCAAGCGCAGTCGCATCCCTATCGTGAAAGTTCGCTGGGAGTCCAAGCGCGGAGCCGAGTTTACATGGGAAAGGGAAGATCAAATGAAGATCAAGTACCCGCACCTGTTCTCTGCGCAACCTACTTCGAGATAAATTTCGGGACGAAATTTCTTAAAGTAGGGGAGACTGTGACATCTGCCCCGATCCGACCCGACCCAGGTACCCGTTTCTCTGACCCGATCTCTTTCTTTTATGATTTAATATTTATTTATACTTATATTTTACTTTATTTTCCTTCCCGCCTCTTTCTCTCTCTTTCTTTCCGCCGTCCCGTCCCTCTCCTTCTCTCTTTCCGCCTTCTTTTCCCTCTTGTCGCCGTCCCGCCCTTAAGCCTTGTTTCCCTCTTTTTCTTCTAACTCTTTGCTTGTCCTTTGTTCCTTCCCGCCTAAGGTTGTCTGCGCAGCTCCACGCGCCAGACTCCTTACAAGGAAGCCTGCGTGAAGACTACCTGTTACTGCGATACGCGAGACGAACTGTCCCCGCAGCGCGCTAAGGATTTTAGTTCTTCCCGCGGCGCGCTATGGATACCGTTCTTCCCGCGACGCGCTAAGGAATATAGTTCTTCTCGCGACGCGCTTAGAATTGAAGTTCTTCCCGCGGCGCGCTTAGAAATGTAGTTCATCCCGCTACGCGTTAAGGTTGGTTCTGTCTGCCTTCGCGCTCGCACACTCTTGACCTTCTGTGTCTGCCTTCGCGCTCAAGCTTTCTCGCGTTATGTCTTGAGTCTTTTCTTCTGTTTAATCCAGCCGTTTACTTTTGTATTGTCTTATCTTCTGTGCTGTTGACCTGACCTATCTTATGTCTGAAAAGCCACTTTTGGCGCAGCATGCCCACCAACCCCATTGGTTGACAGAAAAAGTGACTGACATTATCTTTTGAGATCTGCTTTTCCATGCTTGACCAGTACCTTTATCTGACCCGCCCATGCCTGTTACTGTTACCTGTCAGCTTTTCCTTTGCCCCCTGCAGCTGCCATATCTTTTGATATCTTTTGCTTTTGGAATCTTTTACTTTTTGGAGATCTTTTCCCCTTTTCTAGGGATTGTGTTCCCTAGGGCTTCCCTATAAATAATAATGTTAATTTCCTAACACTACACACACAAAGCACTTAAACTCTCCTGTTCTCTCTTGCTCCTTGCCGTTGTTCTTCCTCTGCCGTCTCCTCTCTCTTTGCCTTCGTCTTCTATCCTGTTCTGCCCTGCTTTTCCGGTAATATATATTATATATAATAATTTACTTATTAATTATGCTAACTTATAATCAAGACTTAAAACAAATCATTAAAACAATAATCTTATTTATAGGTTAACTTGTGCTTGTTTAAAGTTGGTTCTTGCTTTATCTTACACCGCACCGATTATCAAGTGAGTAATCTCGTACCTAATCCCTTTTTGCTTTTAATGTTTTGGGATGTTCATGTGTTCATACAAACTTAGAGTCTTAAACTGTTTATGAACTTTAGTCGCGCAGTATCCCATGTGTTGAGGACGTAGACTTGGCTGTTTATTTGTATGTGTGGATCATTAACCGTCTTGTCGGTCTATTCCGCAGTTCTCATGGTACCATTAGATGAACACGAGAGAACTATCGTTTATGATTTTCTCTTTTGTTTACACTTGCACAGTCTTTCTTGTTTGTGAGCTCAATTGTGAGCACTGGCAGTCTATGAATCTTAGAGTTGGTCCCGATCGGATTACACCCTGTTGAAAACCAGACATACTCATGTTGCGCGCAGATTTATTGTTATCTACGTATTGTATTAAACTTGATTTCTCACCAACACGCAAGTGTTTGACGTTTATTTTAACACATGTTCAGGTTTGCTGTAGCTGTTTTTGGAGCTTGTGGACACATAGGACGTTTTTACTTTTGGACCTAGATTAAAATGTATCAAGACAAGTTATTGCTGTTCGAATATTATGATTTATAATATATTGATTTATGATGATTTATGTTATCTTGTTTACTTTGCGCGTGTGCGAATGAATGTATTTATTAAATATTGACACCCAATAGTGTCACGAGTAATGAAACAATATGTGGCGCCCCGATGTATAATCCGCCTTTGGTCGGGGTGTTACATCGCGTGCAAGCTCTATTATTCATACAGCTCATAAGATGCCTCGCGCGCAAGCTCTATTATTCATACAGCTCATAAGACGCCTCGCGCGCAAGCTGTTATTATTCTTATTATAGCTCGTAAGACGCCTCGCGCGCAAGCTCTATTATTCATACAGCTCATAAGACGCCTCGCGCGCAAGCTGTAATTACTCTTATAGCTCGTAAGACGCCTCGCGCGCAAAGCTGTATTATTCATACAGCTCATAAGACGCCTCGCGCGCAAGCTGTTATTACTCTTATAGCTCGTAAGACGCCTCGCGCGCCATCTTTGTTATTCATACAGCTCATAAGCCGCCCCGCGCGCAAGCTGTTATTATTCTTATAGCTCGTAAGACGCCTCACGCGCAAGCTTTGTTATTCATACAGCTCATAAAACGCCTCGCGCGCAAGCTGTTATTATTCTTATAGCTCGTAAGACGCCTCACGCGCAAGCTTTATTATTCATACAGCTCGTAAGACGCCTCGCGCGCAAGCTGTAATTATTCTTATAGCTCATAAGACGCCTCGCGCGCAAAGCTTTATTATTCATACAGCTCATAAGACGCCTCGCGCGCAAGCTGTTATTACTCTTACAGCTCATAAGACGCCTCGGGCGCAAGCTTTTATTATTCTTATAGCTCGTAAGACGCCACGCACGCAGGCTGCATTATTCTCATAGATCCGTAAGTCGCCTCGCGCGCAGGCTTAATTATTCTTATAGCCCGTAAGACGCCTCGCGCGCAAGCTCTATATTATTCCTATAGCTCGTAAGTCGCCTCGCGCGCAAGCTTTATTATTCTCATAGCTTGTAAGTCGCCTCGCGCGCAGGATTTTATTACAACATGTCACCATCATGAAGAAAACCTCCCAAAACTCAAAGACAATAAAGAAAAGGCCAAAGAAAAGGGAAAAAACCGCCTCACACCTTATAAAGTCCAGCGCTCCACCTAGACGCTTGCGCGCCCAGGAGCAACGCTGGACTTGGGGGGCTTGTAGGGGTATGGTACTAAACCCGGTTTTACGACCCTAAATTTATTATTTATTATGTTTGGCTTATTTATTATATGGACTAATACAATGTTATTGGGCTGAGGGAGTTTTGTGGAGGTAACCCTAACTGGGCTAGGCCCATTAGGGTATCATGATGGTGGCCATGAGGCTCTCTATATAAGGAGGTCTCCACCTCCTTATTCAGGGGTCATGCTCAATAAGAGCCACCACCACTTTTTGTGTCTGTAAACAAGAGATCTTTGAGATTTCTTAGCAGTCGCCTCCGCACCCCCGAAAAACCATTGCAGGTCTCAAGTAGCCGCAGAAGAAGATCAAGACGTGGTTCGTTCATCTCAAAATCCGTGGAAACATCGTCATGGATCAGGTCAGATTCATTTCATGCTTCGACAGTCGTATTCAATAAATTAGAATCGGCATCTGATAGATATATCTGAAACATTCCTTGACCAACCCCCAAATCAAAAAATACCTGAAATGACCACTTTCTAAAATTGGATTCAACAAATTAGAACTAACATCTGACGGATATATCCCACAGCCTTCCGTTTTAAACCAACCACATCTAGATACGTATACACTTAAACTGTCGGCCATGGATCTATTCCGTCGGACTTCATATCTATTATTATGTCGACCATATCCATTCCGTCGGCTTCATTTTTGTATTTAATATTATTTCGTCGGGCCCGACAGAATAGAGAAGAAGCCAGAGAGAAAAGATATGAGGCCCGACGGATAGATCAATGACTGACCGTTTAAATGCATGCGTACCTAGATGTGTGTGGTCCAAAAACATAAAGTGTCAAATAGATTTGTCGAATATCAGTTCTAACCTGTTGCATCTTTTTTTTTTGAACGGCAAATTTCAATAAACCAAAACCAAACCCCTCCCAATGAGAAGCTAGCAGGGGCGGTAAAAACACACATTAACTATCATAATACAAAATCAATCTATTCCAACTAGTCCAATATATAACTAAACCTTTCGCTCTGTTTTTAATCCATAAAAAACTTAACACCTTTATCTCGCTCAGAATGTTAACGATTTTTATGGGCTCATTCTCGAAGATTAGTTTATTTCGAGCTCTCCAAATGCTCCAAAACACCACCATAAAAATTGAACTCACTATTTTTCTCTTGTGCTCCTTCTCCGGCACCTGCTTAAGGATGTTTAAAACCCCTTTTATCGTGGAAGCAACAAAAGGAGTTAAATTGCACCATTTACAAATGTTGTACCAAACCGCAGAAGCCACATAACAGCTTGCAAACAAATGATCAGCTGATTCTCCTGTTGATCTGCAACAAATGCAAATATTTGGCCCATATACCACCTTTCTTTTTAACAAATTATCACACGTAGGAAGTAGATTAATGAGCGCTCGCCACACAACCAAATTCACCTTCAAGGGTATCCAACTATTCCAATGCATATTGCACTCACGAGGGCTTGGCACAACCCTATAAAACTGTTTTTTTATTGAAGCAACCGAATAGACACCTGAACCGTCGCCTTCCCAAATCCATTTATCTTCCCCACCATCGTATCAAAAATGGTACAGTTTTTTGAGAAGTTCCATCAACTCGTTTACCACCTCCCCGTACAAAGGTTGCCTTTTCCAACACCACCTCAACGAAATAGACCCATTCAACTCAACACAACGATCCGCCACTAAACAAGACTTAACCTTTTCTAAGGAAAAAAGGTTAGGAAAACGCTCTTTTAAAGAACCTTCTTCTAGCCAATTGTCTAGCCAGAATCTCAATTTCTGTCCATCACCCACCTTAGCTTTAAATAACCTTCTCAACGAGATTTGAGAACTTTCAAAGCTCTTTTTCAATGTTTACTATTTTCCCCCAAATTCCGGTAAGTTTTTTGTTTTGAGGGAGAATTATCCACGATCTTGTAGTCTCATGCAACGCCTTAACAACATTCCTCCACAAACTATCATCTTCCACCTTGAACCTCCACCACCATTTCGACAATAGAGATAGGTTGGAGTCTCTAAGCGAACAAAGACCCAACCCCCCGTCTTCTTTAGACTTTAAAACCTTATCCCACGAGACCCAACTGATTTTGGTTTTTTCTTCATTTCCACCCTATAAAAATTTTCTTCTTTTTGCCTCTAACTTTTGCAACACATTCATTGGAGCTTGATAGAGTGAAAAATAATAGCTAGGAAGCGCATCCAGAACCAATTTAATTAGTGTCAACCGACCCCCCATTGAAAGCGAATGAGCTTTCCAACTTGCTAGTCGTTTGTCAAACACATCAATCACTGGCTGCCAGTTATTTCTATTATTCATATTTGCTCCAACTTTAATCCCCAAATATATGAATGGAAGTTCCCCTGATCTACAATGTAGCAAATCTGCCATTACTTTAATTTCTTGATTATTGACTTCCACTCCAAACAAAACTGATTTTTGCAAGTTTATATTCAGACCCGATAGAAGTTTAAAGATCCTTAACAATCTAACCTGTTGCATCTAACGGTTTAGAAAGTGACAATTTAAAAAAAAAAAAAATTATCTGAGAGCGTTAGTCACGGAATATAGGGCTATTTTGGTCATTATCCATTTATCCCAAAAAGTATACCGTCACGCCACCATAAAATGTAAAGAAAATGGCGGGAAAATAGTTTACACACAGTCCATCGAAATCGAAGAACAAACAATGGAGGCTGAACCAAAACCACCGTCATCATCATTATCATTATCATCATCGGCTTCAGCTTGCTGGCGAAAAGAGCTGGATACAAACCTCAAGCGGCTCCAATCTCTTCTGTTCGGTGCAGATATCGCAATCCAGAACGGAGATTACAGTTACGCTCAGCTACTCTCATTCCGTCTCATCGGTTTCCTCGACTCTCAGTCTCTCAATGACGTGGACGAAGCGTGTATTCGTCCGATTCGCCGTGAAGCTATCTCGAAACTCGAATCTGCGACTCGGTCACTCGCTCCTGACTCGGACCGGTATTTGTATTAACACTTATTTCGTTATCAAATTATGTGCCCTAGCTTTGTTGTTTATTGTCAAATTGCAACTTCTAGATAGCTGATTGGTGATTGCATTGCCGTATAGTTTCAGGTTAATTTGAAACTTGAATATGCTACTTAGTCACTAGTTACCGACTCGAACCCGTAGTTGTATTAACTTTTAACACTTGTTTACTGAATTGCTTTTGTAATCAAATTGTGTGCCCTAGCTTTGTTGCTACCACAACCTGCAACCTGCAACTTCTAGATAGCTAATAATCTATACTGAGGTGCTAATTTGTTTGACTTTATTTTAATAATCCTGTTACTTAATGCTGCATTGTCGTAGAAGTTTAGGTTAATATGAAACTCGAATATGCTACTCAGTCACTCGTTCCTGACTCGGATCGGCAGTTGTTTTAACACTTGTTTAATGAAGTTGAATTTGTTATCAAATTGTGTGGCCTAGCTTTGTTGTTACCGTCAAATTGCAAGTTCTAGATAGCTGATAGTCTGTTACGCAATTGCTGTAGAATTTTAGGATAATTTGAAACTCGATTTTGCTACTCAGTCACTCTTTACTGACTCGGACCGGTAGTTGTTTTTATACTTGTTTACTGAAGTTGTTTTTGTTAGCAAATTGCGTGCCCTAGCTTTGTTGCTACTGTCAAAGTATAACTCCTAGATAGCTGATAATCTGTAGTGATCTTCTAATTTGTTTATGAAAACTCGAATCTGCTGCTGATACGCTCGTTTCTGACTCGGATTTGTAGTTATTTCAACACTTCTTTACTGAAGTTTTTGTAATCAATTTGTGTGCCCTAGCTTTGTTGTGACCGTCAAATTGCAACTTCTAGATAGCTGATAATATGTAATAATCTTCTAATTTGTTTGTGTTGCATTGCCGTATAATTTTAGGTTGTTATTAAAACTCAAACCTGCTACTCAGTCACTCGTTTCTGACTCGCGTTGTTTGTTTTCTCAACACTTATTTACTGAAGTTGTTTACATAATCAAATTGCGTGCTCTAGCTTTGTTGTTACCGCCAAACTGCAGCTTCTAGATAACTAGTAATCTGCACTGATGTTCTAACTTGTTTATGTTGATCATCCTGTTATAATGTTGCATTGCCATAGAATTTTAGGTCAATTTGAAACGTAAATCATGAAATTCAGAAGGCTCTTTACATTTTGGCTTTTCCATAGTTATGTTGTTCATTTTTGTGCCTTTGATTTATAGCAGTAGGGAGTGCAAGGTTTAATCTATGGAGTATAAAGAGATTATAGATGTTGTTTAAAAGTTATAAGCTAGGTTAAAGTTCTAGGTTAACTAGCTGAATTGTGTTTCATTTAGTTTTATGGTTATCAAAGTTTATTAGTTTTCGATGTTTATCCATGGTTTTTGCACTCTTTTCACTGCAGTCAAGCTTTTGAGCAAGCTGGTAGAGATCCAGGGTTTGTTTTCCATAAGCAAGGGGATATCAGCATTGAGAGAATCAAGCAATCCAAGTATTTTAAAGCTCTTTTTCAGCATTCTAAAGTAAACACTCTAAATGAGGTACCCTATGGTTGTGGATGCTTAGTTATCTGGTATTGGTGGTTTTTTTTCTTCACATACTTAAACCTTTCCATGAACTCATGTATGCATTGCTGTGAAGATTCTAATTACCAGTTATAATATAGTAAAGGGATGAGTATACTTGTTAGATTGCAATAACATGAGATGCTATAAATATCATTGGCTAATGATAGCAATCTATGATAGGATGATGAACCTGGAAAGCAGGAAGATATTACTGGCAAGACTTCAAAAGGTTATTTACCTGTAAAACCAGCAAGCTTGTATGGGGGCATATTAGGGAAAAATAATGGTATGTATAATAATTCTGTTGAGGGTTGTGGTTCGTTTACATATCTTAATGCTGATGAAGAAAGAACATATGGAAACAACTTGAGATCGAAGCGAGCTCACGTGGAAATCAGTAGCCCAAAGATTGAAAAAGTCACGTCTCCATCAAGTAACAGTGAAGCTACAGGCAACGGTTTTGTTACCGCCAAAAAAAAATTGGTATCCATCTTTAATGTTGAATATCTTCTTATAAGCTTATTTTCAGGATTTTTCGGATAGCTCAATATGATTTCTCTCATTTATACCACAGGAAATGGATGTTAGACAAAAGAGAGGGTTGACTGCATCACCAAATCCCTCAGTATCTTCACAAAGTGATGGATCTAACAGAGGGTATGGCGTCAAATCCTATGGATCACGTCGTGGACTGCGTGGTTTTGTACCACCGATTAGATCAAATGGTGGTAATACTGGTAATGTAACGTCACGTGCATCGAAAGGCGAAGATGCATTAGATGATTCAACAAAAAGATGGTAAGTTTAGTGCTTGTTTATAACATAATAAATCAACATCAAGCATCTTGTTCACTTTAACTTTTGGAAAATGATATTTTGAACGTAGTTCACTATATGATTGCAGCATGGATATGCTGTGCGGTCCTGATGGTGAACTTCCAGAGAAGTTAAGGAATTTAGAGCCTCGCCTAATTGAGCACATTAGTAATGAGATAATGGATCGAGATCCTAATGTTCGTTGGGATGATATTGGTATTAGACATTAGTGATGCTTAGAGTTTTTTTCATGTTTTATAAATTTGTAGTTAACTCTAATAAGATTATAATATGTTGTATCTTAACAGCTGGATTACATCATGCAAAAAAATGTGTAACTGAGATGGTCATATGGCCTTTGATGCGGCCTGATTTATTTAAAGGTGTTCGTGCTCCAGGACGAGGGCTTCTTTTATTTGGTCCCCCAGTAAGTGCAATACATGTTAATATATTGAAGAGGTGGGAATTTTGATCTATTTATATGAAAATGGGTTGATTTAGGTTGTATTTAACTCCAATAATCTAGTTGTAATTATATTTAGTACATTGTTAATGATAGAAATTTGAGAAAACTGACAAGTAGTTTCAGTGCTCAACTCAGCCTATTTGACCCAGCTGTTTTGCCACTTGTTTGATTTGTTTGCATCTTTTTTTATGTTTTAGGGAACAGGTAAAACAATGATAGGTAAAGCAATTGCTGGAGAGGCTAAAGCAACATTTTTCTACATATCTGCAAGTTCGCTAACCAGTAAATGGGTATGTATAGATTCTTTAATGCAGATGGTTTTTAGCACTATAGATAAATTGTAATTATATATGTACTAAAATTTTGACTTACGATATCTAGGAAATGTAACTCCAATGTTGTTGTTAAACTTAACTTTGTGAGGATTTGGAAAGAAAACCTTTATATGGAACTTTTTTGGCATTGTGCAAGGTGGATATTTTCATAACTGAAACCGAGGTGACAGTTTTGAACAAGTTGCTTATGAATGTGTCAATTTGGATATTATTTCATCTCTAATAGGTCAAATGGGTAAACATAAACTAGGTATAAAGTATATGGGTTGAACAGGTGAAAGTCGTTCAAACCTCAAAGCGTATTTTAGGCATAAAGCATCATAAGTCACTAATTTAGAAGTTAGAGATATTATTGAAGTAATATATGTTGGTGTTCATGCCTGACAAAAACTAGAGCAACAAATTACAAAAAAAAAAAAGGTTCAAGAGTGCCGCGGGTCAAAGTTACCCAAAACAGAATCATTTGTTCTGAAACTTTAGTCAACCCGCCCATCCTGCTGGTTTTTTTCTATTATATATACAAGTAAAAAGGTTAAACGGTGACCGTAGATTGGAGAAGGTGAAAAGCTGGTGAGGGCTCTTTTTGGAGTTGCCAGCTGTCGCCAGCCAGCTGTAATATTTGTGGATGAAATAGATTCACTGTTGTCCCAGGTATGTTAGATTTTGATCCATGAACAAAGAAAGTTTTATGTTCCTTTCAAGCACTCTAAATAATATAAAAGTTTCAATGTCTTTTGCAACTTTATTGTATTTTGATTGCTTGTAAGACAATATACTAATGTATAATACCTTGCAGCGCAAGTCAGATGGTGAGCATGAGTCAAGCAGGCGAATGAAGACACAGTTTCTTATAGAAATGGAAGGATTTGACAATGGGAATGAACAAGTTCTGCTCATAGGTTAAAAAATCTTATTATTATTCATCCTTTTAATGAAAACCCCCCTTTTAAAGTTTTATCTGCTTTTCACTAAAGTTACCACCACCCGATTAAATATCTGGCAGGAGCAACAAATAGACCACAAGAACTAGACGAGGCTGCTAGAAGGCGTCTTACAAAACGACTTTATATTCCACTTCCTTCTTCAGGTGCAACAATAGTTTAGTATGTTACACTTTTTAACTTTTAATAACAGAAAATAATGTTTCATTTTCATATAGTTTATTGGTTATTATGAACTTAAAAAGAAAATGAAAGGTGAGCTAATCAAATCGACCTGACATATATACATGTTTCTAAAATAGTTCTACAATTCTTTATGCCAAAATTATTTGACACTAATAATGGGATTTAAATTTGTATTAAATGTATCGGGGTGAAGAAGCGAGAGCCTGGATAGTACGTAATCTTTTAATGAAGGATGGGCTTTTCAATCTTTCGACAGAGGAGATCGATAGCATATGCAAATTAACCGAAGGTAACTTATTTTTATATTTTACAAATTATGACGTGTTACATATTACGGCTTATGTTAGTTTGTATTTTGGGGGTTTTTCAGGCTATTCGGGATCTGATATGAAGAATCTAGTGAAAGATGCTTCCATGGGTCCATTGAGAGAAGCTATGAGAGATTCAAATATTACTGAACTTAAGAAGGATGATATGAGGCCAGTTACACTAAAGGTACTTTCTTATATAGGATTTTATAATTTAATTGCAGATTGGTACAGTTTATATTGAATTAAAAATATTTGAAAGATGTTATCGAGTTTGACCTATAAAAGTCAACTGACATGTTATTTTGTAGGACTTTGAGAATGCACTGCAAGAAGTGAGACCTTCTGTTTCTGTTAACGAACTTGGGACATATGAAGTTTGGAATAATCAGTTTGGGAGCTTATCGATGTAGCCTTGAAGTGATCGATGCGGTACTTGAAAGCCGCAATCATGATTTTGACAGCCTGTGGCTCGAAGTCGTATTGTATGTTATCCTTTTAAAATTCATATGAAAACTTTAAAGTAATGGAACATGACTGGTGGGCAGCATATGTAATAGGTTTGGGTCGGGTCGGCTCAAAATGTTTTCTTACATGCTTTATACTTGTTTTTTAATGGGTTAATGTGCTGAATGTAACCATCAAAACTATATTATTACAAGTGAAATTTATATCTAAATCCGTTGATAATACTCGTAAAGAAAGTATCACATTAAAAGCCAGCCTGATTCCAACCCACATACAACCTCATGCATTAAGTCATGTGTCGTCTGATTGATTTTTAGGTCGACATATTATTACTCGTTAAAAATGATATAAGAGCATAACTTACAGAAATCGTGATCTTTCATAATAAATGCACGTAGTTTTCTATCAGAAATGATACATTACCAAGGAACCTTTCAAATAATTTGTTACAAGACCCAACAATAAGCAGAAGAAAAAAAAATTAAATCCGAAAGTATGTAATTGCAGAAAAAGTTGCAGGGATTATCATACAATTTATCATCCTGCTCATATTATTGCATGCTCCGATGTATGTATAGCTTACATATTCGAATGCCTAACTTGTACATGAACACGATGCCACGATGTGTTCAGAATTCCTCTCAAGTTCCAGATGTCTTCAACCTTTTCAGGTTGTACATTTGCAGCTATGTCCACCTGTTGGTTGACATGGAAATAAATTAGTTAATAAGTCAACCATGATTAAAGAGTTAAAAACATAAGATCACATACAGCTTTTGCAATTATCTCTGTATTTGTGTGTACATCCACCTCAGCTTCAAACAGTACCCATGCCCATTTATCACTTTTTTCATCATCTGCAATGTATTCAACGCCCGGTTTTTGGTATCTAGATGCCTCCTTCCAGGTTTTACCCCCATCGGTGGATATATCGACTCGTTCAATTCCACGCCCACCTCCTGAAACTGCATATCCTTTTACAGTTATCTGCACAAAATGTTTTTAAGAAATTAGCTCATATAAAATGGTGGCAACTTGGGTGGGTCAAGCAAGAGGGATAACGGGTCAAAACAGGTCATTATGTTAAGGCGTTATATATGGTTATTACAAAACCTAGGGATGTGCATGAAAGTGAAATACCTGAACCCCACCCAAAACCGTCTGGTTTTTATGCTTCTTCTCTGGTTTGGGTTTCGGTTTGGTTTTGGTTTTGCATGTACTCAACTCATAACCAAAAAAAACGGACCGAACCAGTGAAAACTGAACCTAACCAGTTAAAATGCAGCCCAAAATTTTATTATTTTGGGCCTTTTCTTTCGGCCCAAAAATTTCAAGCTCAAAAGGAAAAACAAAACCAAAACGGAACCAAACCCATCGTGAAAACCAAAAACCAAACGGTTTAAAAAAAAATAATTTCGGTTTGGTTTGATCCCAAACCTTAAAGCTATATTATTACCATGCTATTCTATTAAAAAAAATGTTTTATGACTTGGCATGCTTCAAAATTGACAAATTCAGACCTGCTCAACCAGTTTCCTGTTAAAGATTTTAAAAAACAATTAACTCGAACCCGTTTGCAAGTAAATGGATTCATATCATTATTACCACATCTACTCACACATACTCATTTGCATGGATGTGCCGTGACAACATGCTTGTCAATTCAAATCCAAATATCTCGTCACTTAAGTCATAAAACTACAAAATTCTTTGCCTAGAAACCCTCTTATCTTAAATATGAGAGTACTATAAATAAATAAATAAATAAAGCTTACTAACCTTTCCATTTCTCCCCACATTCACATCCTCCAAAGAGCATATTGCACTCTGCCAATAACCAGCCCACAAATGAAGTCAAAAGCATCACTCATATAAGTTAATATTAACCTTCTAATCATTCTAATACAGACTACCTTTGCTAAAGAAATATCATAATTATCATTTTAACTAACCAATTAACATAATGACCATAATAACTAAGAAGTACCTGAACAGGGAAATCCATTTGTGGCCTTCTTGTAGACCAGTCAATATTATCCCAATTTACTGTCGGTGGAAACATTTTGTAGTCTTTTTGCATGAAGAATCCCTGGTAAGCAGAAATATATTGCAGATTTAGAAACAGGAACTCTAACATGTAAATTTTATAGATTGATAATAAAATTAAAAATCTAACCTTGCAGTCTTGGGAGTCTATGTTGATGCTATCAAGCCATTTCACAGAACGGGCACCGATAACCCCCGGGACAACTACTCTCAGTGGATACCCGTGATCCCTGTTGAGAATCTTATAACAGTTTCACAAACCAATAAGCAAAAGTGAAATCAACTGCTAAGCAGGAAGAAAGATTGTAAAGTTGTGATTACATGTTAATACTGAAGAGAGAATTGAAGAAAATGGAATGATCGGGATGTGCATAAAACCGAAATAACCAGCACAAACAAACGTACCCGTCGTAATCTCACTCATAGCAGTAAGCTATCGAAAAAACCGAACCGAAATAACCGAACCCAACCCATAAACGATGGTTTGGTTTTATGTTTTTTTCAAAAATCAAATTTTCGTTTTGTTTCGGTTTTGCATGTAACATAAAACAAGAATGGACCCCGTCAAAACCGGGGGGGGGGGGAGGGGACCCCGCCTTTTTGTTATTGATTTATGGATTATAACTTTTTTATTAATGTTAAGTAATTAATAAAAATTTAATAATTGGTCTAACTCAAAACGTCCAAATGTGAATACTTAACTACTCATTAATTAACAAAAAGATTAGGATTAGAGTTTATGGTCCGATTTCATTATTGTCAGACATTTTTGTTTCGGCCCGACAATTTCAATCCCAAATGGCACAACCGAAAAAACGAATCGAACCCATTGTAAAAAACCAAAAGCCAAAAAACAACGAAACTGAACGTTTTCAGAACCAAAAAACTGAATTTTCAGTTTTTGGTTAGCTTGATCCCAAAACCGACCCATGCACACCCCAAACAGGAACATGATAAAGTACATATACATAAAGTTTGTACTAACAACAATTTTGCTACTTTAAATTTACGTAAAATCTCTCAAATATACCTCTCCATTCATCTCATAAGCAAGCAACACATCAGCTTCCGGATTTGTCGCCTGAATTAGTGGGATTGAAGCCTTATAAGGACCTCCTTTCTCCTCCTGTAATCAAGCAAGAACATTAAAAGAAATTGTAAATTGTTATCAACAAAAATCCTAAATTAGATAACAAAGTACAAACCTTACACCTGTCAACGCTCACAAACTCAACAAATTTTCCACCTGTCGGTGTCGTGTTGGTATAATTAGGTATACCAACAAGTTCAAGAACATCTGCAAGTTTTGCTCCACCCCAAATTGCTGACATGTGCGCAACAACGGCAAAAAGGGTATTATTATTTCATTGCCAAATAGGTTAATGAATTAGTGGATAATGATTATAGAAAACAAACCATTTCCTAAAGCAGCAACATCCCAACCAACTCCTCTTATAGTTCGGGTTTTGCTCATTGCAGTTCGTCTGTTACCAGCACACTGGAAAGTTGCAGTTACATTATATTTTGGAAGACTCCTGCAATTAAAAAAACAAAATGAATATTACAATCTGTCATAAAAATTTCAAATAGAACAGAGAGTGTTTTAACTATTTATCACTCACAAAATGTCTTTCATGAAAAGCTCTTTGGGTTTCTCAATTAGTCCCTTAACAGACACACAATATCTGTTTATTAAAAACATATAATAACAGTCGGTTAATAACTTAATAATAAACAATTTAACATATAAAGATCAAAAGCAACATGTTTTAGGAGTCAGCACCTTTCTATATCATCAACAACAGGTATCGGTCCATGGCTTCTTTTGTAGAAGAAATGCGTAGGTGTCACATAAGAAGAAACCAACGCTTGACGTGGTGGCTCGGCATTGAAGGGCTCCTGTGCCAAATAATATTTATAAACTACAGAATTCATAATAATTTATATATATCAAAAATTGAGCTTTTTAAAACTTATATATATTAATACTACGTTAGAAATCCGTGTATTACATTTACACAGTTGTATAAAAAAAATTAAATAGCTAGTAATGAAGATTTTTAAATTGTTAAAACCATAATTTGACTATACTAATATATTTGAAGTCAAACATCTCACATAAATGTTAACAAAATCAGTAATAGGCGCCAATTAATCAGAAATCAGTGATCAACCGACACGATTTCAGGTAATCAGACCTAAAAATCGGTCATCAGTCAAATCCAGTCATCAATTGGCTCATATCAGTCAAACTTAGGTCAGAATAGTTAATAGTCATTAATCCAATCCGATTAATAAGTTTGAAAAATTACGTATAAAAATACAATCAGACTAATCACTAGTTTGTACCACACCACAGCATCTAGCGAGTTCTACAATACTGCATAATAAGTTATGTTTAAATTAATAATATATTATTATTATTATTATTATTATTATTATTATTATCACTTCACAGTTACAGTTAGTTATTTACTATAGATATAACAAACAGATTTCAATACTGATAACTCGTAGTGTGATTAATTACATAAGTATGAGCAATGAAAACAAAATGAAATAGCAGCTAGCTTGCCTTAGAGTTGATTTTGAGACAAGGATGACGAGAAGGCTCTTCTGAGTAATTGGATGGTGCTCTCAGTCCAGGCATATTTTGCTTCTTCACTCGATTGTATTATTATTATTATTATTATTATTATTATTATTATTATTATTATTATTATTATTATTATTATTATTATTATTATTATTCTGTGTGTGTGATAAGATGAGGATGGTGAGGATGGCAATGAAGTGATGATGAACAAATAAAAACAAACAAACAAACCGGGTGAAGTATCTTTTACGTGTTACGACGACAGCTGATTGTGAAACCCACTATACTTTTTTATTAACAAAATGGACGGTGAGATGAGTGGCTGTCATCTAGTTTCAACGTCACGTTAGAATTGAGACTAGGTGAGCTTTTTAAAATAAGATTCTTTGGAAAGTAATAATATAATGTCGAGATGGCCGAGTTGGTCTAAGGCGCCAGATTAAGGTTCTGGTCCGAAAGGGCGTGGGTTCAAATCCCACTCTCGACAACTCATTTTTAATTGTAATTTTTTTTGTCAAATAACTCTCTGTTCTATTGCTTTTTTATTCCACCACCTATGAAGTAATTCTCAATACTTAAGCTATTGTAAACATAAACAAACCGAGCCGTTCGTAAGCTATTCGAGACCGGCTCGTAAGAGCTCAAATTGAGCCAATCTTAAACGAGTTAGGACTCATATTTATATAACTTTATTTAATATACGCGCATGTATAGATGAAATGTTAATAAAAAAGTTATAATATCAAAATAATTTATATGGACAAATAAAACAATAAACAAGCCAAGCTGAATCACATCATGAGCTTTAAAAAAACTAATGAGCAGAGCTCAGAATGTTAAATAGAGCTCATAACGAGCCATGCTCAGGCTTGACTTTGGTTTGACTCGTTTACACCCCTAGTCAAGACGAATCTAAGCTGGACTTGTACTTCTAAATTTGTCACTGCATGGTCATCTGTTGGAGCATGACTAAGAAACCATTTACAGTTCATAACTTGAAAATATTTATTAGAATTGCTGATCAACTTAAACTTAAGTCAAGAGCTTAGTAAACCAAGCTAAATTTTAAGTTTAAAAAGTGTTTTGGCTATCGACTCAAAGACGCTTTAAAAACTAAGAACCCGAAAATAATGCAACTAAACCGTGATTCAAATGAAGCGTGTAAAGCACTCAACAAGCAAACCAATTTTATTATTATTTTTTTTAAACAAAAAACACATCAGTAAGTAAATCAAAAAACAGAGAATTTAAAAGCTAACATAAGTTCAACATTTAAGCATCAAATAAAAAAATCCCATTCTACATAAACAGAAAACCAAAATACGTTCCCTTAATACATCATACTTATGTTTCTAAACCATTCCATTTTGCATGCGGCTAGTTAGTGTCCTCCATCCATTCCTTGTCGATTGTATGATCTGACAAATAAGCAAATAGAGCAAATGTTAGCCAAAATTGTTAAGACAGGTTCAACATGTAGACTTCTTTAGCCGCAAACAAATGAACACTTATCAACCAAACTACTACAAGATACACAGTCGGGCTTAACATAAAGTAAAAACTCCAACGATCCTTACATAAAACTTCAAATCACATAGAGCATGATCTATCACATTCTATGTATAACCATGAGAACCTGTAAACTGAAAAACTCACGGCCCACACTAATACCCTTCTAATCAGTGGGATCATGCTAAACAATCAGGTAAACACAGTTATCCCCGCTATCATCCTCAATTTCTCATCATGAGATTCTATATACTGACTCTGTATGGTCTATTCATATAATGACCAAATAAGACAGACATGATGAAAGACACAAAACATGATTTAAATTCTCGGTTTATAAAAGCGCAGCCCACATCGCTTTTCGCCACTCAAGGCGAAAGTTCAAAACACACAGGCGAGCGCGGCGCCTTTCGTACACGGGTGATTTTATGCATCAAAATGACGTAAAACATGCTTTTTAAGTTGTACAAATTATAAATTAAATCATATATAATGCCTAGTTATAGCAAAATTTTGGGTAGATGATCCTAAAAACCTATGATATATATAAAAACCTTGCGCCCGTACGGAAAACATGCGCTTTTGTGCTGTGTGATGTTGTTTCGTATTTGGAATTTGAGTTTCAAAACAGCTTATTGACTTATTGGTTTTTTCAAAAAGTCATTTTGAAAAGTCAGGATTTGTGACTTTTAGAAAACAGCTTTTTAACCCTTTCAAAAAGCTAAAATAAGAAAGCTTTTTGTGATCACCAAACATTTTTTTAACTTATTGCTTTTTGAAAAAAACCAATAAGTTGTTTTCAAACTCAATCCCAAACATGTCTTTGAGACCTGTTGCCCACGCTTTTTAAAACCAAGGATCTAATCTTTCAAAAAAACATAAGTCGCATTCTCAAATCTCAATTATTCTGGCTTGAGTTATTAAGCTCAAATTCTACTATACCAGATGAATTGTGCTATTGATCTCATGGTAGAAACTACTTAGGCATTAAATCAAATTTAAGGTATGCAATATTCAAATTAATTAACACTAACCACTTCAAACGCATATATCAAATCCACATAGGTCAAAATCAATCAACACTAAATGTAAAAAAGCACATATAATAAGAAAGTGAATTCACCTCTAAACAGATCCGACGATGATGTTATTAATCGGAATGAAGATAAGCTTAACGAAGAAGCCTACGAATCCCATGACAACGAATCCAATGGCCGTACGAACAGCTACCTTCGAGAATTCTGTAGAAAGAAATTGTAAATGAGAATTGAGTCAGATTATTAATCAATTAAAAGTGAGAATTAGGGTTTACCTTTGCGATCAGGCTTGTGGCATCGCTTGACTAGACGATAACTGTCCTTTGAGAACTCTCTTAGTGGCTCGAACACTGAATCTAAAGCATCCATTATTGATTGATTGAATAAGAGAGATTGGATCTGTCAAGTGAATTGGGGATTTGTATGCGGAGGAAACGATGAGAATTCAGAACAGAGCAAAGGGGTTATTATTATAATAGCGTTGACAAACAAAGGTAGTTCGCTTCGGATTATTATTATTATTATTATTATTATTATTATTACTATTTATTCAAGTTCTAAATGACTTCTTGTAAAAAAAACTTATAACATATGAAAAGGAGTTTTCAAAAAATATGTTTGGATTAACTTTTAAGTAATAAGTCAATAAGTTGTTGTAGGTCCTGAAACCGGACAAACGAACGGATTGTGTTCTTGATAAACGATCGAGACGGGTGCGGTATAAACAAACGATCGAACAACAGTATAAAATAATATAAAGGATAGTGAACGACTCCGTAATCGGTAATAAAATATTGATAATATTAAACGAACTGATCCCACCTATGGTGAGCTCCCATTGGGTGGTTGTTTACACACTAGAAAAACACACATAAACAAAGACAACATGGTCACTGTTTATAGCTAAACAATAAACATCTAAAAGTTTTCTCACGTTGAAGTTAAACGTGTACAACGAAGTTCTCGTCTCGGATCTGGAATTCACGCCAACTTTAATCAATCGCTTGAAATAAATATATAATAGGAGTTTCGCAATATTGATATCGTAAGTCACGAATTATTGGTCTTATAGTTGTTTTAAAAAAATATTGACTTACCTTATTAATGTAAAATGACCAAAAAAAGACATTTTTTTAATTGTTTTTTTTTAAATTGTTTAGGATTTTAGTTGAGAAAGGTGTAATGGGTAATACTCCTCACCAAACTCAAAAGTTCATAAAGTTGGAATCCCTTAAATTTTAAAAACCTCATTTTTACACTAGCTAAGAAGTTAAAATTTAAAATAACTTATGAGTTACCAAACACCTTTTAAACTATTAACTTCTATCAAAAGTTAAAATTGTTAAAAAGAGGGTTTCAATAAGAAATCCCAAACACCACCTAAATGTTTGATTTTTATTTTGGGGTTTTCAAAAACCAATAGGACCAAAATTTATTGAGAACTGAATTAATCGGGTGTATTATGGTGTTACTGAAAGGTGGGTGTGTGTGGGGTGGGGGTGGGTTGTTAAATTTTATTGAGAGTTGAATTCATCGGGTGTGTAATGGTGACGGTCACCGTCACGTCACGTAGGTAGAAAGGAATTCTTGTTATGTTGATTAAACTAAAAACAAGATTTTATGTTTCGATTTAGGGATATTAATTAGTTGTGCATCAAATTTCGTTTGGTTAATTAACCGAAATTAACCTTAATCGAACCATAAACAAGGAGCACTAAACCCCACCACGTAGACAAGAAGAGCAGAACACCACGGAAAGGGCTCAAAGAGGCGCTAAGAGGCCAAATGTAAACCCAAATTATCCATCTCATCACATTTCACATGACCACAACACATCTAGATAAAAGATGAAACAATTCCTCCATGTGTTATCATCACTTTTTATTTAAACCTTTCACCCCAACTATAATACATAGCCTAAAATTACCTAATTCCAAACCAAGAATTTTATGAAAAAAATATAGAGCATGTCACAATTTAATAATAGGTCTTGCTACTAGTTAGTAGTTACACCCCCACAACTCCATAAGTGACAACTAGGGGTGGAAACGAGCTGAGTCGAGCCCGAGCTCGACTAGGCTCGTTTAACTCATCCAGAGCTCGAGCTCGGCTCGTTTCGAGATCGAGCTCCGCTCATGAGTAGATTTTAAAGCTCGAGCTCGGCTCGTTTACTATTTATCAGTTATTTTTTATATAAATATAATTATATATATATTTTATAATTTTATGTATAAAAAGTATATATTATTTAGTTATTTTTATTTATTTTTTAATAACATTATATAAATAATAGGCTCGTTTAGGCTCGCGAGTCAGCTCGAGCTCGATAAGTGAAGCTCTGACTCGTTTATTAAACGAGCTTACTTTTAGGCTCGAGCTCGATTAAGCTTAGCTCGATCAAACTTTTTAAAGAGCCAATCTTGAGTTGCTCATGAGTAGATGGTTATTTTAAAATCATTTGAGAAATATAAAAAACAAAACATGACTTGTAAAGTCAAGGGATGAGAATGCAACAACTCTTTCAAAACACATGTCCACTAACATTTAACACAAGTGGGCATGACACTTAATTGAATATAGATAACTTGATTAAGCAATCAAAGCTTCTTCATTCACTTTTCCTCTTTCACAGTCATACCTATCTTGTCTCTTCCTCCACCACTAAACCTTAAATCCAACTGTCTCTTCATTCAACAATCCCACACATTCACAAGTCACATCTTGCAAACATGTCGGACTGGGGCCCGGTTTTCGTGGCGGTAGTGTTGTTCATATTGCTAACACCAGGGTTACTGATTCAGATTCCGGGTCGCAACAAGGTGGTGGAGTTTGGTAACTTTCAGACGAGTGGTGTGTCGATATTGGTTCATTCGGTTATTTATTTCGCGCTTATTTGTATCTTTTTGCTAGCGATTGGAGTTCATATGTACCTTGGTTAAGATGTAATGGTTTAAATTTTCATCATTGGTTAGTGATTTACATTTTGTGGATTAATTTGGATTGGATTTGATAATAATATGACTGGTTACAAATTCTATGAACTGATTTTGTGTTTTTCTAAACAATCCCTTAGTACTTATACATTTTTGGTGTGAAATGTGAATATTGATTTTTTTTCATTTGAATTCAGACATTGATGATGATTGTACAGAGCTTGCTATTCGTAAGTCGTCCTTTCGTTTGTTTTATAAAAGTTGGCATAAAAAAATTGTCAAATCAGATTGTGAAAAAAGTGTTATGTGAAATTTGAAATTCAGACTTTCATTTGATGCACAATTTAACCATGATTATTTGGGGTTTACGTGTATGAATCAATTCGGTCATATTTTTTTTATTTTTTGTAATATCACAATTTACAAATTCTATTTGAACTTTGAAGACACGTTTATCATCATGATTCAGACATTCAGTTATGTCATACTTTTCAATTTTGCCGGAGATTTGATATCAAGATTAGAAATGTGAGGGTCCAAGATTTAAAAAAAATAATAATAAGTTTTGGACTTTTAGCTAAATATGGGGCAATGTCTCTTTGAACTCGAGCCAACACTACAGAAAAATAAGGTAAAAAAATTTAAGTCACTTTGATTTTTGACTATTTGAACCGTACCTAAGAGAATTCATAATTTTCAGTCAAAGTCACACTTAATTCATAATAGTTTTTTCAAATTATATGAGGGTGTCATCTATTTTTTAGTATGAGTGTGATTGGAGTAGAGAGAATATTACTGGTTTACGAGTAAATTTAGAGAAACACTGTTCACCCTTTACAAATTTATCTAGTAAAAATGGTTGTCAATGAAAACTAGAGATAATGTAATAATAAAAGTATTTGTTTATTGAAAAAAGAGAGAATGCAGTGACTTTTTTACGTTATTATAGAAATGAAGATAGATGATCTGCCGGGAATGCTCTATTTCACCGTTCTTTCGTTGAAATTGAAAGACTCAAAATGACAAACACTAAATCATGTTGTTTCCAAGTTCCAGTTAAGAAAAGAAAGAGAGTGAGAGAAAGAAGGGGACGTGTTCATGAGTTTATCTTAGAAGGAAAGGGACGGAGAGATAAAATCGTTGTATCCTTGAGTTTTGTTAAAGGAAAGAAATTGTAGGAAATAGAGGAAAAATGTTTTCCTTTCAATTTGGAAGGAACTAGAAGGATAAGGAAGGGAGTCAAAGAGAGACGATTGATTCCTTACTCGTTGGTGTTTGTTCCTTGGTTTCATTGATTTCATTTATGCATTGCTCCTTCACAATAAATCATAAAAAAAGTCAACATCGTAATAATATGTTTCTGAGTTTCATTAACCGAGGGAAAAAGAAACAATTTAAGAAGAATGTCAGAAAAATTTTGTTCATAAGTTTTTTAAGGAAGGCCGTGGAGAGTAAATGTGAGAAATGGAAGGAAAATATATGCTTATTTCATTCACCTTTTGTAACTTCATCAAAGATTCGTGCGATTTACCCTTTAATAATTGTAACTTTCCTACTTTAATTCCTTTGTAAACATAATCGGTTTGAATAATTGGACAGTTGGTCTACTCTTTATTATTTCGTTTTTTAATAACTGAAAAATCTATATTCTTGAAGAGGTAGGTCCCAGCAGAGCCCAGTTGGACCCGCAAGACTCACCTTGAACAGGGACGTCTGCGCAATGACCAACTGCTCCAGCAGGACCCACCATGCTCAAAGAACCTTACGCGCAGTACGCCAGCTGTACCCGCAGGGAAAGCCTCCCAATGGTGAAGTACCCCGCCTGTTCCCGCAGCTGCGGATACAAGCCATCAGGGAAGGCTACCCGCACTAACAGCAAGGCTACACGCACAAGGCATTCGTTACTTCAGTAGTCACATGAAGGAATGAGCAAGGCGGGAACACTCCCGCCTAAATGAGCCAGTCCGTATGCTTCTGGAAGGTCTTTCGTACTATACCTACTAAGGTATGGGCGGAACAGACAATTTGACCAGAGCAGCCCATGAACTAATCACAGGGGTGACAGCTCACCGACAACAATACGAGGAGGAGCACCCTCTAGTACTGTTTGTCACTATTAGCCGCTGCCTACTCACCAACCCTTACGAGGGGACGTGCACAGCCTACAGTTGGTGGAACAGTGCGTAGCCGGCAGTAAAGGAACAGTATACGGCCGACCTTATTACTGTTGGCCGTAACCTATCCACCAACCAGCATGGCCTGTGCGTACGTCCACTGTTGGTAGAACAGGAATACTATTCAGCCGGCTGTACCTGCTTGGAAACCTACCTTCGGCTATAAATACTCCAACACCTTGGAATGGTAAGGACATCATCTGATATCTCAATCTTATCTAGCAATCTCTTAATATACACTTATATTCAGAGCAATCTAGTCTGATTCTCACGCCGGAGGGTGGTCACAAGGAGGAACCCCCCCCCCCCCCTTCTCAGTGACGAGCTTACGGTGTCTGTTTTGCAGGTCCCCTGAAGAACAATCTTCTCTGCTGGACCTCATCCGTGGGAAACATTACTTAACCCCCAGATTATCTATAATCTGCCTGTGGGTTCACTTAGTGTTTCTTCATTTGCGCCATCCGTGCATAAAAGCTAGAACTAATTTAGTTTTTTCAAAATTTCTGAAGAAATGGTTAACGTTACTCCGGTCCCAAGGCCAGTAACCGACCAAGAAACCCCGATAACCACAACCCCAGCAACTGGGGGGAACACCGGCGGTTACACAAATCTTACGAACACTACCCCGACTACACAAGCCGGGGCAAGTGCAGTAAATATTCCACTGGGGTTCACTGATGCCCAGTTGGAAAAACGAACGAGGGCCCCTCGCCAAACACTAGATCAAGTGAAGGCGTGGGCCGAAGCACGTCAAAGAGAGTTCCAAGCTGAATTGGATGAACGCTTGCGTTCAGTCCAACAGGCTGACGAATTCGGCAGTACTCGCCAACAGCTCAATATGAACAGCGAGTGCGAGTACTCAGACGAGGAGAGAGAAGAATCCGATACCGACGCAAACCCTCGCCATAAGGCGAAAGGGAAGCGTAAGGAAACGGACTTCCAGCCGAAAAGGAATTTTGGGGAAGCTTTTAAACCAACAAATGCGGAGAGAAACCCGCGTGACTTCTCAAAAACCTTTAGGCCAACTGCTACAATTGCAGGAAAGTCAAAGTTGGCAAGGGACATTGCGGAAGCAATCGCCCCGAGAAGTGCCAAACAAATGTCTAACATTGGCACTTATGATGGTCTATCCGACCCAGACGACCACTTGAACAGATTCATTGCGGGGGCAACCGTCAGTAACTGGACGGAACCCACGTGGTGTTATATGTTCCAGATGACTCTGGTTGGAGCGGCCAGGGCATGGTTCGATCGTTTACCGGTCCACCACATATATGACTGGGCGGACTTTCAGAACAAGTTCAGCCAGCACTTCAGCCAACAGAGGAAATACACTGAGGAACAGTGGACGATCCTCAACTGCGTTAGAGAGGAGGTTGAATCTTTATTAGACTTCATCACCCGCTTCAACTCCAAAAAGCTAAGTCTCGGTAACGTAAGTGAAGATCTTGTCCGCGCCGCTTTCATCCAAGGCGCCGAATACCCGGAGCTTATCCGCACATTGACGGGTAAGGATGGCATGCCATCAACATGGGATGCCATCATGACGGCGGCCAAGCGCTTTGCCGAGACGGAGAAGCAACTGGGAAGGGACCTTCCCCAGAGTACAAACCTCTACACGCAGAGGACAAGAGAGAACAATGTCCGGATCGCCCGGCAGAACAAAAAGAGGAAGCTAGGTATCTGGCAGTCAAGGGTAAACTTTGACACCTCATCCAGCTCTCACCCTCTTGTTGGCGGAAGAAATCACACACACCCTTCAAGCCAAAAGCACCGGTGGACGCCACTAACCAAAAGCGTCACGGAGATATTTGCCACTGAAAAGCTACCGTGGCCAAAAGCTCCAGTGATCCGGCACCGACCTAATGCGGATCAGAGCAAATCCTGTGACTTCCACGGGACAAAAGGTCATGGTACGGAAGAGTGTACATCCTTGAAGGATATTGTTGAAGCATTCGTCAAGGATGGAAGATTGGCACACCTGGTGGCATCAATCAAGAAGGGAGGACGGAACGACAACCGGTACCGGGGCAACGGACGAAAGCCCGTTGACATCAGTATCAACATGGTTCATGGCAACATCAGAGGAAGAAAAAGGCGAACGCCAGAACCATGCGCGTGGAAGGAAGCTGAGGTGCGCTTCCCGCGAGTGCCAGGAGGACCCAGCAAAGAAGGCCCTATCGTCATAAAAAGCCAGCTGGGGCACTACATCACTTCTCGCACTCTTGCTGACAACGGCGCCTCGTCAACGGTGATGTACAGGCAGTTCTTCGACAAGCTAGATGACGAAGACAATGAGCGCCTGGAAACGATCTGCGCCTCGATGGAAGGGTTTGATGGCAGCACAAACACCCCCCTGGGTATCCTATCTTTCCCCGTCACTCTTACAGATGGAAAACACTCCCGCACAGAAGATGTGGACTTTGTCGTGATGAGGAAGCCACACCATACGTACGACATTCTCTTCGGGAGAGACGGGATGGCAAGATTCAATGCCGTGGTATCCTCAGTCCACGGCATGATGGGATGGCCAACAGCTGAGGGTGTAGCGATGATCACCGGCATTCCCCAGGTATGCATCGCATCTGTCTCATCTAAACCCAAACCAAAGATGGCTAAACCAACCATCACCGAACCAGAAAGATGGGCCTTCAATGGCAAGTACCCTGACCAGGCCGTAACCATTGGCCCAACAATTGTTGATCCCACACGCACCTTACTTAAGCGCTTATTACAAAGGAACGCCGACATCTTCGCGTGGACACCAGCTGACATGACTGGTGTACCCCGGAGTAAGGCAGAGCATAAGCTCAAATGCGATCCGGCTGTCACGCCGATCGTACAAAAGCGCAGAGTAATGGGGCCAGAACAAACTAACGCGTGTAGAACCCAAGTCAAGGAACTCCTTGACGCAGGCATCTTACGCGTTAGTAGATATCAAACTTGGGTTGCAAATCCCGTTATGGTACCGAAGAATGACAAACAATGGCGCATGTGCATAGATTTCAAGGATTTGAACAAAGCATGCCCCAAAGATTGTTATCCGTTACCTGAAATTGATCTTAAGGTGGATTCGTTGGCACCATTCCGCCTTAAATGCTTCCTGGACGCGTATAAGGGGTACCATCAAATCCACATGGCCGTTGATGATCAGGACAAAACCGCTTTTCCGACGCCCGATGGCACATTTTGTTATCAAATGATGCCATTCGGACTTAAGAATGCCGGGTCCACATACCAACGCCTGATGGACAAAGAGTTTCATTCCCAAATTGGGAGGAACTTGGAAGTCTACATGGATGACTTGGTCATCAAAAGCCCTGACCCAGAAGCGATGTTGAAAGACATCGAAGAAACTTTCAACACGCTCAGGAAGATAAACATGAAGCTCAACCCGAGCAAGTGTGCCTTTGGAATGGAAGAAGGGAAGTTCTTGGGGGTCATCGTCACTAAAGATGGCTTCAGAGCGAACCCTGAAAAGGTCGAAGCCATTATCAAAATGGAATCACCTACTACCATCAAACAGGCTCAGACACTGAATGGACGACTAGTGGCACTTAATCGCTTTTTGGCAAACCACGCGGATAAGTCGTTTCCCTTCGTGTCAACGTTGAGAAACTGTTTGAAGAAAACGCACTTCCGCTGGACACCAGAAGCGGAAGCAGCTTTTCAGGAGATTCGGTCACGCTTGATCGAACTCCCAACACTCACAGCACCAGAAGCGGGAGAGGAGTTAATCCTATACCTTTCCGCAACTGATAGAGCAACCGGGGCAGTCCTGCTAGTAGAGCGAAAAGGCATCCAGATGCCAATCTATTATGTCAGCCGTATCCTAACAGACGTAGAAACCCGGTACTCTACCCTCGAAAAATTAGTCTTAGCACTTATACACGCTTCACGCAGGTTAAGACGATATTTCCAGGGTCACCCAATCACCATTCTCTCCAACTTCAAACTTGCAAACGTTCTAGGCAAACCCGAGTTATCGGGACGCCTAGCCAAATGGGCAATTGAGTTGGGAGAGTACGCGATAAAGTATAAGCCAAGACCAGCCATAAAAGGCCAGGTTCTGGCCGACTTTATTACAGAAGTGCCTGCATCACGGGAAAAAGAGTGTCAGGAAGAGGCTCAACCCTCTCTAGCACAAGACATCAATGATGTCTGGCGACTCTACACTGACGGGGCAGCCAATAACGAGGGTTCAGGCGCAGGGCTAAAGCTAACCAACCCAGCGGGCCAAGAATACACTTACGCTATTCGACTGGATTTTCCAAGTACGAATAACGAAGCCGAGTATGAGGCATTCCTGGCTGGGCTGAGAATTGCGCGTAAGATGGGAGTGAAAAACTTGGAAGCCCACGTGGATTCCATGTTAGTAGCCAATCAAATCAACGGGACGTACACGGCCGTGAACGACACAATGGCCCTGCACCTCGCACAAGCAAAATCCCTTATGCGCGATTTCAATGACTGCAAAGTCATACACGTCAAGCGAAGTGAAAACAAATCTGCGGATGCGTTAAGCAAGCTTGCATCATTAGCCTTCACCCACTTAGGAAAGGATATCCGCATTGAACTCCTCGAGACACCATCGGTCCCGCACAAGGAAATTTGTGTCATCCAAACCAGCACGGAAACGTGGATGACACCAATAATAAAATACATTGCGGCAGGTACACTACCAGAATCCAAAACACAGGCAAGAAAACTACGCTGTAAAGCACTGAATTATCAACTGATAGATGACATCCTTTACAGACGTAACTTTCTTGGCCCACTCTTAAGATGCGTGGACAACCAAGATGCTGACTACCTCCTAAGGGAAGTACACGAAGGCATCTGTGGAGTACACGCAGGTCCCCGCGCTGTTGTAGCCAAGCTAAACAACGCGGGATACTTTTGGCCGGGGATGCATACGGATGCACTGGCATACATCAGAAAATGCAGGTCTTGCCAGCTTTACGCACCCAACACGCACCGCCCGAAGAATGAACTTGTTCCAGTCACTTCTTCATGGCCATTTCAGAAGTGGGCCATCGATGTGACAGGCCCATTTCCTACAGCAGCAGGAAATGTTCAGTTCCTAGTGGTAGCCATCGACTACTTCACCAAGTGGATAGAAGCAAAACCTTTAGCCCAAACAACCGCGAAACATATCAAAAAATTTATTTGGGAATTTATTATTTGTCGTTTTGGACTTCCACAGAATTTGGTGAGCGATAACGGCACCAACTTTGCTGACAAGAAGCTACAACAGTGGCTGAAAGAACTTCAAATCACCCACACCTTTACCTCAGTGGCACACCCGCAAGGTAATGGTGAGGTGGAAAGAGCAAACAAGAGCATCGTCGAAGGCATCAAGAAAAGACTCTTGGAACACAGATCCGGCTGGGTGGACGAGCTTCCGCACGTCCTTTGGGCAAACAGAACGCTGAAGAAGGCCAGTACGGGAGAAACCCCGTTCAGCCTCACTTATGGCACGGAAGCCATGGTCCCGGTCGAAATTGGTTTACCCTCACCAAGGATCTTGATTCAGCCAGAAGACAATGATGCGGAAAGACGGTTGGATCTTATGCTGACCGAGGAACGCAGAGACTTAGCCGCAGTGCGTGAAGAGAACTACAAGCGACAAATGCAAAAGTACTACAGCACGCGGGTAAAACTCTGCAACTTCAATGTAGGAGACTACATACTGCGTAACAACGAGGCTTCGAACCAAGAACGCCCAGGAAAGCTGGCCCCGGTCTGGGAAGGGCCATACATTATCAAAGAAGTCCTGGGAAAGGGCGCATACCGGCTCGAAAGGCTCGATGGCACTCCCATCCCAAGAACATGGAATGGAGCTCAATTACGCAAATGTTATATGTAGATCAATTCCAAAACTTGTAAAGAAAAGGCCTAGAGCCACTTCTAATGGAAATGATTCTCCTTTCATAATGTGTTAACTTTACCTTTATACTTATGAACTTCCCACACTGGTGCCGGTATTCACCGCATAAATGGGGAAGAAGTAAGTCGTTACGTGTGGAAGGCGGCAAAACCCGCATAAACACAACGCTAAAAATAAGGAAAACCTACACGCAGGTCAGATGTAAGTAAAGTTTAGCCATCCTTGTAAGTGCAAGTGACGGTCTTACCCGCACAATCACGAACAAGGAAGCAAAACCTCAACCTATCATCTACCACGTTCAAAGGTTATCCTAAAAAAGGATGAGGAAAACCTACACGCAGGTCAGATATGGGTAAAGTTTAGCCATCCTACTAAGTGCAAGTGACGGTCCTACCCGCACAATCACGAAAGAGGAAGCAAAACTTCACACCTATTATCTACCACGTTCAAAGGTTAACTTATCCTCAAAAGATGAGGAAAACCTACACGCAGGTCAGATGGTAAAGTTTAGCCATCCTACTACGTGCAAGTGACGGTCCTACCCGCACAATCACGGAAGAGGAAGCAAAACTTCACACCTATCTACCACGTTCAAAGGTTAACTTATTCTTAACACTTGGAAAATTGCTAATTTAAACTAAAGTATGCAAGTCATATAACGTTTATAAAGCAAGGAATCCAATGAAAGAAGCGGTCTTAGCCGCACAAAGATTTATATTTCATAAATATTCGTTACAAGAATGGCCGGGTAACTACCCGCCTACAAGAGTAAATATATACAAACTAAATCTGTCCTAGCAGCGGGAAGGGATCTTCAGGATCAGGCTTCAGGGCCACGTCCACTTGGACCAGCGCCGTCAGTAGAGCGTGGCAGTTCAAGGAAAGCCTTAAGGATAGCTAGCCCATCATCAGCAGCAGCAACTTCATTCACCTTCTCCACCACCGGATGCGGGAAGGCAGCATACTGGTTCACTGCTTGGTCGTAAATAGCTTCAGTATCCACATTATACAAAGGGAAGTTGGAAGGCGGAACGCCTTTCTCAACGAACCCTAGACCAAGCAGGAAGCCGGCCCGTTCCCCATCCTCGTGAGAAGCGTTGAGGGCTGCGCTCATTGCATCGTCGTAAGATGTCTCTGAGAAGACCCGATGCACAACCTACAAAAGAAAATATACAAGTGTCAAAACCCTTTCTATTTACAAAGAATAGCGTAAAGACATGAAAGCTTACCTGAGACAACGCTTCTCGAAGAAGCCATTCCTTGGCAACCAGAGCTTCTTGGAGGGCAGCTTGAGCTTCGTTACGGGCGCGTTCGGCTTCACTCTTGTTAAGGTTGGCAAGCAACACTTCTTTAGCCGCAGCCTCTTCGACGCCCTTTAGCTTCCGCTCAGTATGGTCAAGCACCCCCCTCTGGTCCAAGATCTCCTGGAGCTTTTTGGCGTCTTCCATCGCCAAGGCATCATGAGCCTGCTGGAGAGCCTCTAATTTGGCTTTAAGTTCTTCATTCTCCACGCGCAGAGGCTCAGCAACAGCTTCAGCCTTGGTGGCCCTCTCGGTTGCGTTCCTCGCAGTTTCCTTAGCCAGCCGAAGCTGTTCATTAACAGCTTGGGCAGCCTTGGAACGGGCCTCGAGTCGAGCCTGAACTTCAACCTCGAGGGCCTTGAAGGCCTTCTCCTTCTCCGCAGCCACTGCGGCAAGTTTTTGGTTCTCCTCCCGGACAGCCCGCGCCTGAGCTACTTCCTTGAGGCGAGCTGCTTTTAACTTGTCGTTTTCACGACAAAGCAGCTCGACGCGCGGCTGCATCCGGGCCAGGAGAACCCGAAGCTCATTGGTTAGCCTACCCTCCTGGTAGCTAGCCATGGCTTCCCCCAACGCACCACTGGGAGCAGCGTGACGAGCCCATTCCACGCACTCCACAGGGGTGCGAAGGGTTGTTCCTCGGTGAATGTTCCATCGTGGAACATACACTTCATTGGAATCCGACACTGCAAAAAACACAAAGCAGTTAGGAAAAGATGATAAAATATATATATATAAAATGGGCCAGAAGAACCCTACGCACCTGTAGGGTCAATAACAGGCCGATAGCCGCCGAACCCATCACCTGAACCCAAAGGAAATCCATCCAAGAGGTCAGGCAGATGGGAAGGTGGCAAAGATTGGCGGGAAGCCCCATGCGTACCTGATGGACCGGCCGTCGTTGCCGATGGCGGGGGCATGGTAGCAGCCGCCGTGGTCGCCGTCGCGGTCGCTGCCGCGGAATCCGCAGCAATAGTAACCGCCGGCTCGGTGAAGGATGCTGTAAAAATCGCACTCACAGCCGGCGGGTGACGTCATCTCGGCTGGAACAGTCGGCTCAAAGGAGTGAGCAACTGAACCAGCGGAAGCAGGCGCAGACGCCTAGGTCGACGCCTCAGGTAGGCTGACCAAGCCTACCGTCATTGGCGGAGAGGTACTACTCGGCGCTTCACCCTGGAATGCGCCAACATCCACGCCTGCGTAAAGAAGAAAAGTGTTAACAGATTAAGCTATGAAGATAAAAGCTAAAGGAAAGTTGTACTTACGGGTTTTCTTGAGCCTAAAGGTACGGAGAGGCGAGGACGGACCCGATGGAGCCGGCCTCTTTGCGCCGGTCACCGTCGTCTTCTTTGGCTCTCCGGAGGTGACAGTCGCAACCTCCGGAGCTGTGGTCTTATCACCACCGGGATTCCCCGCCACCTCTTCGCTCTCGGTCTCCGAATCAGACCGAGGCGCTGGATCGGCAGTGGAGGCCTTCTCCTTCCCCTTCCCGCCGGCAGCCTTCTTCTTCCGCACCAACGGAGGACCATCTGCGGATTCCTCATCAGAACATACGATTAGAGGAATTCCAGCAGAGGTTTCAACATTGAGGGGTCGAGGGTCGAAGAGCGCCTTACCTGGCCGACGGGCGCTAAGGATCTCATGGCCTAGCGGATAGACCTCCACGAACCGATCCGCCGTTTGATCTAGGATGGGCAACTCGTTCTCATCTAGAGCGCGAGTACCCATCCGTGCGGGACCGTCAGCCTCCCGCGGGTTCAGGAGCGACTGCAAGTCGTTCCCCTCTGAAATAAACAAGAAAAAGTTAGAAGAAATTCAAAATCAACAAAAGGGAAAAAGGCATACCGTAAGGAACAGAGTTCGAACCGTATTCGAGGACGATCGGAATCTTGCGCGCATCAGCCTCCTTCCACACCCGGCTCATCCCCAGCATCACCATCCCGGACTCCGCAAACCGGTAAACCGGAGATTGGACCCGAGATATCTTCGCAAACCATTCCGGCTCCTGGTAGCTGGAGGCGTGAAGGCTGGGAAGTGCTTGCCCGTTCCTGAATTTCATGGCAATGGGGATGGCGCGAGCGGATATGAAAAAGAACTCGCGCTTCCACGAGCGAAGACTGCGCTCGGTCGCGCAGATCTTTAAACCCTTAATCCGGGTTGTCAACGTGTACCACCCCTGGATGCACCTCCAAGTATAGAAGGTCATCAGGCGGTCAACATAGGGCTCAATGCCCAGTATCCGGCACACCCACTCAAAGTGGCGAATCTTAGCGATCGCCATGGGGTGCAACTCGGTCAAATGAACACCGTGCCTCTCAAGGACACGGTAAACAAACTTTGTCAATGGGAACCTAAGATTCCCATAAACAAAGAATGCTGCATAAACCCCGATCTTGCCTCTGGGGGCATCGTACACAGTATGATGGGGTTCAGGAAACTCAGGCTCGAGAGACTCGAGCATGAACTTCCTGACGACATACCGGTACAGATCGCCAGGCAGAGCACACTGGCACTCGCCAGCAGTACTCTTGTCATCGGCTATGGATTCAACATCACGAGACGACATCTTGTGAAGGAAAGGAGAAAACGATTTCGGGAGAATGCTTGCCTGAAAAGGTGAGTATTCGCCGGAAATCGCAAAGAAGATGAAGAGAAGAGTGAAAGTGTGGATTACAAAGAACCCTCTCCCCCTTTATATACTAATCGCAATTAATGCGATGAAATTAATGCGGAAGAGAGAGAAAACGAAGGTGCAATGAAACTATGACACGTGGCAAAAAGCAAGCTGGCAACAGCTGTTGACCGGACGCATACCATTAATTTCGCGGCCACGCGCCCGAAAAATCGCGCCCACGCGCCTGAAAAAGCTTCTGGAATGACCATGTACTGTCACGTCACCATAACTTCCTGCACGTCCTGACACAGTCAGAAGAAACCGTCGCACGACGTTTCAGAGTTTTGGACTGTTCTTCTTTCCACCAACTCTTCGAATTTCAAAATTCAAAATTCAAAAAGATTCAAAAGTAAGCGGGAAAATACCCCTTACCTTGGCAACCAAGTAACTGTAAGACAGGTGCGGGTACAGTGTCAAGGCAAAACCCTTCACAAACTTAGCACCTGCAAGGAATTGAAGCCAAGAATTCCTCGGCAACCAAGTAACCGTAAGACGGATGCGGGTACAGTGTTAAGGCAAAACCCTTCACATACTTAGCACCCGCAGGGAATTGACGCCAGGAATACCTTGGAAGTAAAGTAACCGTAAGACAAGTGTGGGTACAGTGTCAATGCAAAACCCTTCACATACTTAGCACTCTGCAGGGAATTCAAACCAAGAAGGATCTAATGGGCCATGCTAGCGGGAACGGGAATAACATCCCCGCATGACGGGAACGTCGAGAACTATATTGTTCGAAACTCCATGATGGGATTGGTGGTTTTAGCATAATTGATCAGTATGTTGAAAGCTACCAAAACCCCACGGAGAATCCACACAAGTAGGACTCAACACTCCTGACGTGCGAGGAGGTTACAAACCTACCCGCTTCACACCCAAAGATCAAGCAGAAAAGTCGGGAATTTCTGCGTGACATCAGGAAAACCGCGGGATGAATCACCACGGAAAACCGAAAAACTAAACCCTTTTCAAAACCCCTTGCTAAGTCCAAAAGTTCACCTCACTTATTAATAATTCATGAGAAGAACATTGGACTGGGGAGACTTGAAGAGGTAGGTCCCAGCAGAGCCCAGTTGGACCCGCAAGACTCACCTTGAACAGGGACGTCTGCGCAATGACCAACTGCTCCAGCAGGACCCACCATGCTCAAAGAACCTTACGCGCAGTACGCCAGCTGTACCCGCAGGGAAAGCCTCCCAATGGTGAAGTACCCCGCCTGTTCCCGCAGCTGCGGATACAAGCCATCAGGGAAGGCTACCCGCACTAACAGCAAGGCTACACGCACAAGGCATTCGTTACTTCAGTAGTCACATGAAGGAATGAGCAAGGCGGGAACACTCCCGCCTAAATGAGCCAGTCCGTATGATTCTGGAAGGTCTTTCATACTATACCTACTAAGGTATGGGCGGAACAGACAATTTGACCAGAGCAGCCCATGAACTAATCACAGGGTGACAGCTCACCGACAACAATACGAGGAGGAGCACCCTCTAGTACTGTTTGTCACTATTAGCCGCTGCCTACTCACCAACCCTTACGAGGGGACGTGCACAGCCTACAGTTGGTGGAACAGTGCGTAGCCGGCAGTAAAGGAACAGTATACGGCCGACCTTATTACTGTTGGCCGTAACCTATCCACCAACCAGCATGGCCTGTGCGTACGTCCACTGTTGGTAGAACAGGAATACTATTCAGCCGGCTGTACCTGCTTGGAAACCTACCTTCGGCTATAAATACTCCAACACCTTGGAATGGTAAGGACATCATCTGATATCTCAATCTTATCTAGCAATCTCTTAATATACACTTATATTCAGAGCAATCTAGTCTGATTCTCACGCCGGAGGGTGGTCACAAGGAGGAACCCCCCCTTCTCAGTGACGAGCTTACGGTGTCTGTTTTGCAGGTCCCCTGAAGAATAATCTTCTCTGCTGGACCTCATCCGTGGGAAACATTACTTAACCCCCAGATTATCTATAATCTGCCTGTGGGTTCACTTAGTGTTTCTTCAATTCTCTAATAATAAAAGGCTACAAGTTTTGTCATTTGTCATTCTTACATTAAATCTCACTATTTTTAACAAATTTATAATAGTAAAATAATAGTTACCATTCTTAGAATTTGTTAATTTAATATTTACATCCTATATTTTCCAAACATTTGATATTTATAATTATATTTTACTTTTAAAATTTTTTAAAGACTATTGTACGACGACTGTGTTAATAGTGTTTAACGGGTTTATTATTTCATGTATACTGATTATTATTAAATATTGTACTTTCACGAAATGCGCGTGTAATGCATATGCCTTAAACTAGTAAATAAATAAATAAAAAACACATTACCAACAACGCTAGGCAATGAAGAGCCAAAAAGCAATGTAACCAACCCAAAACAAAACAAAGCATCAAATGAAGAAGAATCAACGGCAATGGTGCATTCTAATAACACTCTACTTACTACCACTAATTATCACCACTAAAGAACTCCGGCCATCCAATCACGGCATAAATCCCGACGCCGAGTCTCCGGCAGCGTCTCCGCAGATGTCATCGTTCTTCGGCGCCGGAGTATCTTCTTCAACCACACTACCGGAGGCCAAAAACTTAACGGACACGTCATGGAGTGACGGTAACGGTAACGGCGGTGGTTCAGATCACGTGAGGAAGGTTTTAATGGTGTCGAGCTTAGTTTGCGGAACCGTCGGAGTTGTGTTATTGGTGGCGGTAGGGTTTGTGTTTTGCAGCGGTATAGGAATCAAAGAACTACCAATACGATAGTGCTTTCCAGCTAATAATATTATTATTATTAATAATGAATGTATTTTTTTTTCACTTTGTTTTGTTTCTTTTGAAGATATATTTGGTTTATATGTATGTAATCACTACACACTATTTATTGTTTGGGAATTTAATGAAATTGGTTAATTTTCTTCAAATTATAATTAATAGATTTAAGTATGAATGAGCTCTGTACCGATCCAAAAATACCGATCCCGAAAATCGTAAATTCTTAGTACCGGATTAAAATATTTGGTTCGCTACCGGTACGGTACTGATATTGAAGGTAAAAATTAGGAAAATAACGGTATCGTACCGATCTCGAGACTTAAAACTTTGATACCGATTTGATACTGATACCAAATTTGCTCATCCCTATATTTAAGTACTAAATTTATAAGTAGAGTTAACTGTCATTTTAGTACATGTGGTTTGTCCAATTACGCAGCTTACGTACCATTTTTGAAATTATTGCAAGTAACTACTTCACGTTTTCAAAACTTGTCATTTTAATACTTTTTTCTAACCCAGTTTATTTTTATCTGTTAAGTAAGGGGCAATTTAGTAGCTTGTTATTTTCTTTATTCTTCCTTTATTTTTTTTTTCTTTTCCTTGAAATAAAAGGGGAAAGCAACATTAAAAAAAATAAAAATGTGTCCACCTCATTTGTAAACCCTCGAACTAACCATAATATATACATACTATTTTCTTCCCTGCCAACAAGTTAACCATCGCCACATAACCATTGAACCACCACCACATAGCCACTGAACCACCAACACTATGCAATTCCGGCGACCATTGTATTACAGCCCCGATTGAACCCTAACTGAAGGGGCGGCGATGGTACTAATACTAATGGTCGGAGCCAGAGGAAACAACCGTAGATCATGAAGACTGCCACCGCATCTCACACCACTTGGCCACCATTCGACAACCACACAATTTCCCGACCAACCCTCTCGATTTTCCAGCGACTCGTCAAAAACCCCTCTCGATTTTCCGGCGAATTGTCTAAAAACCCCTCTCGATTTTCAGACGACTTGTCTAAAAACTCCCTCAATTTTCCGGCTACCCATCAAAATCGATATCCTCCGTTCACCCAATGTCTCAATCTATCTACCAATTACTCCCTCTCCACTGAAATCAGTCATAAACCTGTAAATGTCAGATCTGAAGGAGGGGCGATGGTGGTTATCAGATGTGAGTAACTGCGGCGTCAGTGGTTTTTGTTGTTGGCGGTGGTGGTTTCGATATTGTTTGGGTGGTTTTCAAAAGTGGCAGTGGCGGTCTCTGGGGATGGGGGTGGTTCTTGAGGCTACAACCATTAGCGATCTAGGATTGTAATCTTAGAGCATTCTCGTCCCGTCCTCTATCCCTAAACTAAAAATTACACTAAAACTCATTACATTTTCTCTCTCTATTTTAATTAATAATACTTTTAATACATTTTATCATTACCTACTCTCTTTTCTTCACTCACAACCACTCTCAAAATATATTAAAAAATTACAGAGGATGAACTGTAACTTTTCAAATATACAGAAAAGTCACTGCTTTCCCCAAAATATAAACACTTTTCACTCACAACATCCTGAATCACCCTCTAAATTATAAAAACACCCCTCACATAAAATGAGGGGTGGGATGAGAAATAGGCAATCAGATCGAACCACCAATTGGGATTGCAATCTCATCTTTTTCTCAATCATTGCCACGTGTCACAATATTAATGGATGTGCTTTTATTTTATTTTTTCTTTTTAATTCATAACAATTATTTATATGTATATTTTGGTTTTTGTTTTATAACTTATTATATTTGACTTTTTAAAAAAATCTAAAAACACAGTCTTACTTAGTTTTTTTTGTGAGCATTCCGATATAAATTTCGTTAAAAATGGAGTTTGTTTAAAAAATCGTATTTTTTGTATAAAATTTTAGTTTTAACCATTATTGAATTATCTTATTTGAACCACTAGTTTTCTATTGGTTAGTCAGATTTTTTGGATAAGATTTATAATCTAAAAAATCAAACATTATATGTTCACAAAAATAAAATAAATATCTAAATTCGTATTTTAACCCTATAAATATTATAAGAACTTTCATATTCACTCACACCTTCCATCTCTATCTGATTTCATATTCCTACAATGAATCATCAATTTTCAAACTTTCACATGAATCTTGGAGATTCTGAAGATTATCTCAATACCCAATTCTACGAAAACTCTTAGCCTTTTTCAAATCCAACTCAAGTTCATGTCAATGAAAACACTTCAAAACATACCTCACAAATTTCAGAAACCCAACCCCGAAAGTGAGATGTTGATGAAGATGTCGCTTTAATGTCATCCTGGTTTCTGGCTGGTGAAGATAAAGTTCAAGGTAAAAACAAAAAGGAAAAACATTTTTGGGAAGAAGTAAAGAAGTTGTACGATGCAGCTCAAGAAGAAAATCCAGAGAAGCTTGGTATAAGGAATGCAAATCAATTAAAAGGTCGTTTTGGCCGACTTAGCAAAACTGGGAGTAAATGGGTTGGTGCGTACAAGGCAGCATATCGTGCAAGAAGAAGTGGAATGAGCATGAAAGAAATTGAGAATAATGCTCATAAACTTTACGAGCAAGATGGGGGAAACATTGACAGAGTATTATCCAATAATAACTCTTCCTTTCTTAATAGGAAAATGTCTCTGAATGATTACCCATCGGAGAGTTCCGATTCATCTAACTCAAATGAATTTGATGAATGGGAAGCTAGGGTTGGTGAGCAAAATCGGCAACTTGATTACATAATTACAGAATTTATTATAAGCATGCCAAATATGATCATAGGAGATCATCCTCCTAGATCAAGAAGAAGGTATTGTGATCGTGAACGCGAGCATGGGGAGGAACGTTTGATGAAAGACTACTTTGTTGACAGCCCAACATATGGTGAAGACACATTTCGGCGTAGATTTCGAATGCGCAAACCATTATTCCTCCATATAGTGGCCGCTGTTACAGCAAATGATGTATATTTTCAACAAAGATGTGATGCTACAGGAAGAAAATGCCTTTCAAACTTGCAGAAATGTACCGACGCTATGCGAGTGTTGGCTTACGGGACATCAACAGATGCACAAGATGAATATTTGAGAATGAGTGACACTGTAACAAGGGATTCTCTTCTAAATTTCATTGAAGGTGTCATTTCATGTTTTGGTCAAGATTACCTTAGAAGGCCCAATGAAGATGATTTAAGAAGATTACTTCATGTCGGGGAAGAACGCGAATTTCCAGGCATGATTGGTAGCATTGACTGCATGCATTGGGAATGGAAAACTGTCCCACTGCTTGGGCTGGGCAATATGCAGGTCGAAGTGGTAAACCAACAATCATTTTGGAAGTCGTTGCATCATATGACTTATGGATATGGCATGCGTTCTTTGGAACACCGGGTACGTGCAATAACATTAACGTCCTCCAAAGATCTCCTATTTTTGATGATGTGTTGACAGGTCGGGCACCAAATGTGAGCTACGTCTTGAATGGTCGGGATTATAATATGGCATATTATCCTTTTACTTTGGTATTGATGTAACACAAAGTGTACACATTTTAGCATCAAATTATCCTTTTATTTTGGTAAAACTCCATGCAAATTCGTTATATTCAGTACTTAATTGAGTTATTTATGAATTTGCAGGTCCGGGCGCCCGCCCGACGAAGAAACGATGAAAAGATGGTATTTTTAGGACAAAAATCAAGAATCTGCCCAAAGTGCATGACCATGCTAAGAAAGTGCATGACCATGCTGCAGGTGCATGACCATGCTGCAGGTGCATGACCATGCTGACCAAACTGCACCATCATGCGCTTTTGGTGCACCACCGTGCACCTTTATAGGAACCCGTGCACATCTGATAACGTGCCAAAGTGCATGACCATGCACCTTTATTGGAACCCGTGCACATCTACTGTCGTGCCAAAAGTGAAACTGCACCATCATGCACTTTTGTGCGCCACCATGCACTTCCGAGTGCACGAGCCCGTGCACTATCCGATGCCGAGGACAAGACACATTAATTTTGAAAGTGCACTAGCTAGTGCCGGAAATGCACGACCATGCACTTTTTGTGCATGACCGTGCACTTTTTTGGAACCTGCAACTCTGAGCCGCCGAAAGTGAAACTTTGACTTACCCAAAATAGTGCACGACCATGCACTTTTTGTGCATGACCATGCACTTTGACCCGAAGCTTATAAACACTTGTTTTCACTTCATTTTGGAGTGTGGAGCCTTGGTGATTCTCTCTCAACTCTTGAAAATTATGTTTTGTGTTCCTTAAGAGTTTGAAGGCTTCCACCATCCTCAAGATCCATCATTCCATTCTTCAATCCTTCTTTGATCTTAGTTTACTTCCCATTGTTCTTGAACATGTTTTGTAAGCTTATTTCTAGTTTGATTGTAGTTGTATTAAGCCTTATGGGCTAATTACTTTTGCTATCTAGACAATGTTGAAACTCTTATTAATGTGATATATTATCTATGCATGATTTTGGTAAAGTGGTTTTCTTTCAAGAATATGGTTGAATTTATAAGTTGATATTGATGGAGTTCATGCTTGTTATGTTACATAACCTTGTTAGTTTTGCAAATGTTTAGGCATTCATGTTGGAAAACTATGTTCTAGATGTTTGTTTGTAAACTTTGAATGTTCATGAAATCTTTGTTTACATTACTAAGTTAGGAATGACTAGTAAAAATTAACTTGGTTATATAATTATTGATGAGTATGAAACCCTACACTTAATATTGGAAAATTGATGAGTGTTGTTATGATTCTTGACTTGGTGATGACTTGCTAGTTAAAGTTTCATAAGTTTATATTAATTTCTTGAATTTGGCTACTTTAGTGTGATCTTAGGTGGTTAGAATGTTGTTCATGCTAGCTTTCCTTTGATTATGAGACTTTGTTGTTTTGACAAACAAGTTAGTCTATGTTTATCTCTTGATTGAAAACCCATCATGATTATTATTTGCTAGTATTAGGTTTCTTTATTGTAATCTAGTATTTATGTTTAGATTCATGATGTTTTACCATATTATTGCTATTTTATCATATAAGTAGAGTGGATTCATGTCTAGGTAGTTTGTTGGATTGATTATATTCTTGTGTTTTTACTTGCTTATTTTCATTGTATGCTAGTTTAATTAGTTAAATATTCAAATCAAGATTTATTTGTTCGGTTGGTCATTTACAAAGATTTAGTACTAGAAAGTTGTCGTGTCCATGGATTGATACTCGGTTCTTACCGACACTTTATTACAAATGATAGGCACACTTGCCTTCCGTGTGTGGTTTAGTTGTAGGTGAAAACCTACTTTAAAACCTTATTTGTGTGGAACTTTTACTTAAATTTATATATATATATATTCACACATGTCAGGTATATATCCTTCATGGGCCGCATTTGTCAAGTCAATAACTTGTCCACAGCTTCGAAAGCACAAGTTGTTCACTAAACATCAAGAGGCCGCTAGAAAAGATGTGGAACGAGCATTTAGAGTTCTACAAGCTCGTTTTGCATTTCTACGTCACCCATGTAAGTTGTGGGACAAAGATACCATGGGGAAAGTTATGATTGCATGTATCATCATGCATAATATGATTGTTGAGGATGAACGGGACACGTACCTTAACTATTATGATCCATTCGAATTTCTTAATGATAGGCCTACAAACCGACAACGAAGGAGTTCTAGTGAAGATGAACCACTCTTTCAATACTCTACCGAACGAAGTGCAAGCCTATCCAGTTATATGACGAATAGGGCACAACTTTGTAATAGAGAAGCTCATAACATTCTAAAAAACGATTTGATTGAGCATATATGACAGAAATTTGGTGTTGATAAATAAGTATGTAGTTTTGTATCATTAATATGTATAATTTTGTATTTCATGCTACTATTGTAACTTATTTTTATCTATTTTATAAAATGTGTTTGATTAATATATATATTTAAAGTTTTTTATATTTAAAAAAAATATAATTACCTAATTATATTTATATAGTTAATCAAAACTAACTATAAATTGAATTTATTTAATAAAAAAAGGATGAGATTGAGTTGTTAATGGGAGTACAAGATTGGAGTGGGTTAAATTTTGTAGATTGAAGAGAGAGAAATTAATTTTATAATGTGATATTGAGATTGTGAGATTGTTGATGGGGATAGTCTGATAGGCAGAGTTATTCAATGGTGGTAATAGTGGTGGACTGGTGGTCTTCAAAAAGAAAAGAAAAAAATAAAGAAAATAAAGAGTTACCAAATTGCCCCTTACTTAACGGATAAAATTAAACCGGGTTAGAAAAAAGTACTAAACTGACAAGTTTTGGAAACGTGAGGTAGTCATTTGCAATAAATTTAAAAATGGTACTAAAGTTGCGTAATTGAATAAACCACAGGTACGAAAATGGCACTTAACTCTTATAAGTAAAATGCTTTTAAGGGTGGTGGGGGAGGTGGAGGTGCTACACTCCTACTGTCTCGATTATCTTGCATTGGACCCGAAGGAGGTGTGGGTGGTGTTCCGATACAAAAATTCATCTCCATCCCAAAAATCATTTTAAAGTAGTTTCATTAATTTTTTATTTGATGTTGAGTTGGATATATGAAAGAGATGCTTCTGGGTCAGTGTCGAAGGGTTAAGATGCTCTTGGGTCAGTATCGAAGGGGTCGGGATGGTGTTCCCGGCGGATCTAAGCAGAATGGGTATAAAAAATAAATGTGTGACGAAAGCCCCTGGATTTTTTTTAAACTTTTGAAACTTTTTTTATGTTGCCATGCACAAAATATTGGTGTAGCTATTCTTTTTTAATTAAAAAGTTTGAATATGAGTGCAATAGGTATAAAAGTATCCAATCAGCTTTAATTAATCACTATATAAAAAACAAAAACTAAGAATTGTATTTTGTTTCTCTCTTATCGTCTAGAGTCTATACATCATATTTTGGGTTATTACATTTTAATTGATATAAATTGGACATTACTCACATGTATTTGATCCTCCATACCTATATATGCACACACATAATTACATCATACAATCAATCATACATACACATGTGTATGTATGAATTATGATATTTCTTTTAGCTAACTATGTGTACTCATAAATAATCTTACTAAATTTACACAAACATATATACACCTGCCCCCAACTTTAATTTATATTCATGTTATATAACAAAACAATATTTATAATTCAGACTTGAAGAAACTTTACATGGAACACATGCTTTGACAAATGTTTTGGGGAAAATTTCCAAAATGCTTTGACAAACAATATTTATAAATCTCAATGCCACGATTTGATTTGATTTGATTTGAAGGGCTATTTCTAGAATTAAGCAAAAATGGGGGACGTTTTTGGATTATCTCCTATAATGGGTCAATTTAGGACAGTTTAAAATTTTTCGCTACTTGAAGCTTTAAAAATTAGATCCGTTGAGAATATTGATATATATATATTGGCTTTGGGTTTGAAGCAATCTAAAAGCGGTGAGAATAAGAGGGTGGTGTCTTCTCCGATCACCATCCGACATGAGAATAAGCAACTGGTTTTCTAAAAAATAATCTGAACTAAGAGAATTTAGTGGATAGATTAAAATTACATCATTTCAGTTGCTACACATAAACCCTTTGTGTTGGATTGTACCATTAATGGTCCCCTTCCAGGCTAGTCGCTATCATGGTTTTTTATGAAAGGTTCCACTTGAATATTATTCTCACATGCCGTTAATACGTGGGTTTCATTCGGTTGCAAGTACCGCACTAACGATAGTCAAATTGCATTGAAGTCACATCTTGCATATAACTAGTTTGATTCAGCCTTGTGCTTATTATGTACTTTTATGAATTCCGTATCGGGACGTAACATCTTCAATACCAACATCAAATAAAATATTGATCCTTTTATATATAACACAAACCGAACTACATCTGGATAATGGGTAAGCAAGCAACAAGCTGCGCCGCTATCCCCTTTTGAATCGCAAAGCCTATTCTACTAAATATAAATCCTTGGTTCCTCGGGCTCTGCGAGTCACTGTGGACCACCTTCTGCACCCGCTCCAAGAAGCGAACCGCCTCGGGAGCTAGGGATCCAAAAGTGTCGAAGGCAAATGGAATGAACACGTGCTGATTCTCCAAACACGATGTCTCATGCTTAGCAACCTTCCTAGACTCCGCTCTCTAAACCGCCTGTCCCGATACGAAGCCACTGTCTCTCAGCCCCACCAACGGGGACACTCCAGTGAGGTCAACGCACGCATGCTTACCCCCTGCCCAGCCAACACAACATCAAATGTCTTTTGTGTTGGAAATTTAGGTTTAAACGTCTTATTCAAGGCTAAATTGAGATAATTAAGAAATGTATAATTATAAACAATTAAATATGATTAAATTTAATTGTTAGTGATAATTGTTGGTGAATAATTATGGTATTTTTAATGGTAAGTTAGAGTATTGTTAATACTCACTTTATTTAGCAATCTTAGTTGTAGTCTAACGTATCTAAATTATAAATACTGCGTTTTGGATATTGAGATTGTAATTGAGTTTTGTGAAATTTCTTAATGATAAGCGTTTGGGTGTTTAGCCAGATAACGTATCGAGTTTGTTTTTGTTAGATCAAACCTGTTACCAATTGCTTTATTATGGTGGAAGTTCAATTATATAGTCATTTAAAGATAAACTAGGAATCAGTATATTAAAATCTAATAATCCAACAGAAAAATGACAATGTTTATTTGAAATTTAATTTTTTTAAACAAAATTACTTTTCGGGTAATAGTGTAATACTACTATGTATGACAGTTTTTAAACAAAAAACATAAAAAAAATAAAATTAAATCAATTACAAATAGATAAATTTTCGTTTTTATAAATATAAACTAACACAACTTATTATTGTTTCGGCGTGATAAACAACAAAATCTCAAAATGGATTGCAAACAAAAACAGTCAAGCTAAATAATTTAGTGGGGGCCTCTATAATAACGCGTTTGATTAAAGTTAAAACCTCATTTGCATTTTTGCACATTGCTTTAAAGGGACAATACTTTTCTGAATTTATTTTTTCAACCAAAAATCGATTCTAGAATGTAACAAATGAAATAAGTCATCTATTAAAAGGTAACTTTATCATATAAAATAAAACTTATAAAAGTAAAACAATTTTCTTTTCTTTTCTTAATGGTAGATTAGAGTACTAATTAGGCCATGCGTACTGGGACGATTTTTGTGGCGAATTGGGACGACTTTTGTGGTGCACACCACCCCTCTGGACGAATTTGGGGCGAAAAAGGGCGGTGGCGAGGTGAATTTGTCGCCTGCCATCACATTAATTTTATTATTATTATATTAATATGTGTATGTGTGTTATATATATATTGTTATATTACTATTTGTGGCCCATACACCATTACACCCCAAAAACAAATTCTCACCTCTTGCTGACTGGGCGTCACATGACGCAAACGCCTCATTTTTTAACCCCTCCACTACACATAGCCTTAGAAACCAAGATCTTTCACTAAGGGGGTGTTTGGTACAGAGAATGGAAAAGGAGAGAAAATAGAAATGGAAATGGAATTGTAGAGAAAGAGAATTGGTATGGAGAATGAGAATAATTTCTCTTGTTTGGTACACGAGAAAATAAACAGAGAACTCTACCATACCCAACCCCACCTCCACCCAACCTGACACCACTCACCACCGCAGCCCCACCACCACAGCCCCACCAGCACCAGCACCACCACCACAGCCCCACCACCACCACCAGCCCCACCACCACAGCCCCACACCACCAGCACCACCACCACAGCCCTTTCTTCAACCACAGCCCACCACCACCGGCTGCCGCCACCAAATCCCCTTCTTCAACCACAGTACACAAGAAATTAAAAAGATTCAAATTTTTGGAACATAAGATATAGAAAAAGGAGGCTCAAATCTGTCATCACTGCCTCTTTGGAGATTTTGTGGTGGTGGTTGTGGTGGCGATGATGATGATGATAATCAGAAGCTACCTGCGACCACCGCCGATTTCCACCACCACTGTCACCCACCTGCGACCACAATCACCCGACCATCTGAAAACCCTAACCTACCACGAACCACCACTTGAAACCCTAATCTCCGTTCACCCGTACCACCTGCAACCTACAACCGGTTACCATCTCTGTGTTCACTACTGCGAACGGCGGAGACGGGGTGGTGGTTGCAGACTTGGAGACGAGGTGGCGGTTGCAGACTTGGAGACGAGGTGGTGGCCGGAGACGGGGTGGTGACATGCTATGAGGAGGCTGCTGAGAAATGGATTTCTCTTTGTTTTAAAGAGAAATGGAATTCTCTAGTTTTAGAGAAATAGAAAGAGAAATAGAAATGAAAAGTGGAAAACAAACAAAAGAAATATTTCTAATTCCATTTTTCCCCAATCAAATCCCTCTACCAAACACCCCCTAAGAGTATCAAGTGAGCTACTCCACATTATCAAATGAAAAATAACTTTTATAAGTTGATACACTCACACTGAAATCCATGGAAGTTGTAAGTCCATTCAAAATCAAGGTATTACATCCGACTTACAAGTATTTTAAGATGATATTTTATAATCTTGAAAACTTGTTACCTTAAAACTTTAAGGCACATTATAAATACTTTGTGCTGAACTGCTAACCAACAAAATCATATAAGCATATTGCATTATACACGCCTTCTTTAAAAGGTTAAAAGCATATAAATCAGTGAAGTTTAGATTTGGAAATAAGGCATTTGGTAAAATAACTTAAATGTCTACCACCTCTTATATCATAATTGTTTTGCAAAAATTATCTACTTATTGATCAAACTTAAAAGGAATGTTACTATGGATCAACTTCTAAACTTACTTCGATCTTGGTATAAACGTAATCAACCGAGAAAATATATACATGACAATCAAAAACACGAGGTAGACAAAAGTTCAATGTCTTTAATCTTTTATGACACTGAAATCATCTGTTGTGAGATTATTACCAATACAATCTGACAACCTACAAACCCAAACAACCTCTTAGTGATCCATCTAGCTAGGTTATCCGGGTCTATAGATTTATATTCCCACTATAAACATATTCATAAAACAAACAAAAACACAATTAACAAACGTTGTGTGACAATAACAACACAATCAAAACGCATCCGTACGTTGCAATATCCGAGTTAAAATTACAATTCCAGAAATAAAAAGACAGTCACATCAAATAAAAATAAAACGTATAGAACATAACGCCTCGATTAACATCAAGTACGAATGTGAATACCGATAGCTACACATAAGATGGTGTAAATACAAAAGTACAAAACCGCATGAACTAGGACCGATATGCCACTGGTTTGCAAGTTCCCAAACTCTACCACTCGTGCTCTTGCGGGTAGTTGAAATAGCAGCCCTGGAGATAATAATATGAACATAATCACTGCAACAGCCGCAGGCCCCAATCAGTATGCATATTTCACTCAAATATTTTTTATGTATGAATAAAAACTACATAGTTTTTTTGAAGTGTAAGTAGGAGTATTTGAGTTGCAAATATGTATAAGGACTTGGTTACTTGGTGATGAAGGGAGAGGATACTAAACTTGAAATGGACAAAAAGAATGGAAACTAATGAAGGGAGGTAAGGTATGTTTTGTGGGTTGTGTGTGTGTGTGTGTGGGGGGGGGGGGGGGGGGGGCTTTAATATGCTTTATTATACTTTTACTATTTTTCTTCATTAAGAATACAATTATTGATCCCAAGAGTGTTTCTTTTTGTTGGCTTTTTAAAGCATAAAATGTGGGTAAGAGATTTGTGAATATGATTTGTGCAAAGAAAAGATTTAAGGAAAGCAAGTGATGTATGTTGGTGTAAAGGTGGATGGCTTACTAATGATCTATATCATGTTTGCTTTTCTTTAGTGGTGGATCTTGAAAGGATGATAACTTGGAGTAGAATAACACATTATCTTAGTGACCAAGCATGTGTAGGTATTATGAGCATGATGCTTAATGGTTAATATTAATCTTTTTTGTGTTAAAATTAATGAGCTGATCTACAAATCGGCATACTCTTATTTAAATCACTTGACATAGGAAAACATGACATATAGGTTTGGAATATAAAACAGCTTAACTTAAGCTACACGTAGAGTTACAAGGTCGTAAGCAGCAAAAGGAAAAGTATTGACAAGCCAGATAATGTGATTTGGTTTTAGTTGTTGAACTTGAATCCCCTAACGTATTACTCTAGTTTCATCACTAAACGCTTTCTGTAACTTTTAGCGTTTTTTTTAACTTTTTTTAGTTCAAAACATCTCATCTTTGATTGTCCTAACTTACGCGTTTATTTATATTTAAAAGACAACTTGTAATTCAAAAAATTGACAATTATCGTCAAATCTAGAATAGGATGGAATAAATAATGAACATTTTCCTAAACAACTTATTTTGGTCACAAATAGTACATAAATTGTTAGGATAAGCAATCATAAATCAGTGTTAGAAATTTATGTATGTCTCAAAAAGTTATGTCGAACCCTTGGGTAGTAAGTAGTAACATAATTTGGTCTATGAGCTTTGATTGATATACTAAAAATTCTATATGAAATCAATCGTTTGGTGTTCTTAATTTTTATGTATGTCTCAAAAATATATGAACCCTTGGGTAGTAAGTAGTAACATAATTTTACGTTGTACATGGTGTATATTTTTAATTCTTGTAAGACAAAAGCTGAGATATATGTGCTCCAATCTTGTATTTGATCTTTTAGTAATATTATTTAAATTACAAATTACTGAAAGCAACCATTAAAACGATTAAATAAGCATAATATTAACCACTTGAAATAGTAATAAATAATAGTCGATGTTGCATGCTGTTTGCAAGCCAAAAAAATCATCGAAAACATACGACAAAATAAACCAGGATCACCTGGCTTCTTCGTAAAACCATCGTTGGAGGGTTGTCGATGAGAATTCGTTGTTGATACTCGCTGAAGAAACACTAACCGGACCCCGGGCAGATTACGGGTAACCTGGGGGTTAGATAGCTGTTTCCCACGAGGGGTTAGACCCGGTAAAGATGGTTCTTCTGATAACCTGCAAAACAGACATCGTGAGCTTGTCACTGAGAAGGGGGGGGGGGGTTCCTCCTTGTGACCACCCTCCGGCGTGAGAATCAGACTAGATTGCTCTTTAAATATAAATGTATATTAAGAGATTGCTAGAGCAGATATCAGGTATAATATGATAAGATATGTTAAGATGAGATGGTCATACCATTTGTGGTATTTATAGCCGAAGGTAGGTTTCCAAGGAGGTGTGGCCTGCTGAATAGTATTCCTGTTCCATCAACAGTGGCCTACGCACGTGCCCTGCTGGTAGTTGGTGGGTAGGCAGCGGCTGATAGTGACCAGGCCTGCTGTGTACTATTCCTTTTCCACCAACTGCCGGCTATGCACGTGGTATGACAGGAGTTGGTGAGTAGGCAGCGGCTAATAGTGACATACAGTACAGGAGCATGCTGCTCGCCATACTGTTGTCAATAAGCTGTCGTATCTTTAGTCAGATATTTTGCCCATACCTCGTCAGGTACAGTACAGAAGATCTTCCCGTATCATACGGACTAGCTTATTTGGGCGGGAGTATTCCCCCTCCCGCCCTTGTGCGGGATTGTTCCCGGCTTTGCTCATTCCTTCAGGTGACACTGAGTGATTGAGAGCTAAGTGCCTTGTGCGTGTAGCCTTGCTGCGCGGGTGGCCTTCCCTGATGGCTTGTATCCGAAGCTGCGGGAACAGGCGGAGTCCTTCACCATTGGGAGGCATTTCCTGCGGGAACAGCTTGCGTACTGCGCGTAAGGACGTCACGTCTCTGAGCATGGTGGGTCCTGCGGATCCAGTTGGTTTCTGCGCAGACGTCCCTCTTCAAGGTGAGTCTTGCGGGTCCAACTGGGCTCTGCTGGGACCTACCTCTTCACTCGCCAAAAATTTAGTCGGGGTAACTTGATTTGATAGATCCATGACATACTGATTAACAACATTATGTTTATCGATAGATTACCTACAAACATGCATAACGGGATCATGGATATATAAGTCTTATCCTCGAGCAAAGTATCAACTCTTCTCGTAGACCACACTCAAACAATAATTTTCCATATAAGAAATATATGGAGGTTGCCATTTTTAGACTAGAAAGTATTGCACAATGTTAAACGTGTCCAACACCAAATCATATTGAAGTCTCCTAATATCTCGGAGAATATTTAATATAATAATAATAAGTTTATTATTATAGATAAGTTAGTCTTATCTTTAATCCTAACTATATTTGGTTTCAAATTGTGTATTTGCGTTAGTATGGGATTAGGAACCGTGGGTTTATATATACCATAGGTTCATTGTGTTAGTAATAATTAAGTTTTTCTTGTTTGACGTTTTCTTAATAAAAGAGTCGATCGTGTGTTGATCAAATCTCGTGTTCGTGTTCTTGTTCACCCTCCGTCGGTAATGAGACCCACACCAATAAACATAAAAATGTCCGAGTGAGAATCTTGCTGATAAGATTACTTATAATTTACCAAGGATTACTATAGAACATCAGCTGTTCTCGGCCCACTTCAACAAACGTTGGCAAAGCATTAGTGGTCATCTTATCAAAATTCTATCCTTAGTTACTTTTAGTGGACAAGAGTAAAAGTCCACAGTCAAACATATCAAGGTGGGAGTAGTAGCAGGATGTGTGACCTCCTCGAAAGTATTTACTGGGCAACCAGAAAGTAAATCCGTGAACTCTTCGAGGACAAAGCGGACGATACTGATGGTGTGAGGGTCGGATGTTACAAGAAACATTGACAATACGTGTCAAAACTTAAAGACGCATACCGGGGCATGATGAAATCGCTCGTGCACACATGCTCTTATATATCTCAGTGAATGACCCAAAACATACACCGGTTTCAAATTATATAGAGACAGTGAAGAGTAATCTAATCAAGCAAGAGAAGTTTATTTACATGTAATTATATAGCACTCATAAAACGTTATAATAATTAGCACCATTCGTACTTCAAAAAAAGGATGTCTTCTGATTTGCACAATCTCGGTCAGGTATCCTGGGTGAATGGCAAACTACCCTACATACCCGAATGCCACCACTAGCCCTCGCTATGCTTTGCCCCTTGATCCGGGTGAATGACAAACTATATATTTTTAATTTTTAACAATATCCAAGGTGCATGCCAAAATACCCGTTGTTGATTATCGGTTTCACGATCGGGTTGTTGCTGAATTTGTTTGCTAATTCACAAACTGAGCCACTTGCGCGGGTATTACTAAACAAGCTGATCAAGCCGTGCACTCTCGATTTGCAAATTATTCTAGAGTCCTCTCAGATATCCGAGTGATTCTCATCTCTCAGAATGATTCTCATGTTTAGTTCAGTTTTTTTATGTTCGTAACCTCGTGGTTCAGTTAATTGAAGTCGGCATATCATACCAACATTCACATAAACCCTCTGTATGGTGTGTGCCGGTGTAATTAAACACAATTCAAAATATATAACTTTAAATAACAAATGCATTAGAAGATGAGTATATGACAAATGATAAAAAGAAAAAAAAAATATGTTACATTAAAACAAAATACAAAGAAATGAGTCAACATTAACATCAACTTTTTTACTTTTGTTATTTGTCCAAGTGCAACAACTATCAACTCAACTAATGTTGTATGAACATCCTTAAAACATGTCAAACATGTTGTGTTCACGACAACAAACCTGAAACACTAGTCCTAGGAGGGAATAAAACAACATGACCAAACCAATAACTTGAGGCATCAGCAAGAACCCCATAATGATTATTGTGGTTCCAAACATCATCAAAGCCATTGAAATCCATATAAACAATGCGCCGAATGCAATCGGAGACACTCGTGGCCATGAAGAAGCTAAGGTAGGGCCTGAGAAGGCTGCAGGCAACGGGAATGGGATCGGAAGAGGCGGAGAACCGAGGATGTTGATGATCATGGAAAAGAGTTGGTAGAGAGCTTGAGTTTGGTCATCTTGGTTTCTAACGGTGGTGGTGTGGTGTGTGGTGTGGTGTGGTGTGGTGTGTATGAAGGTCTATAGTTTTAGTTTTAGTTTGATGATATTGTTGTGATGGTTGGAGGATAAGATTGAAATTGTTGGAATTTGAGATGAAGAGGATAAGATCTCATCTGCCCATCTTTCATGATTCATGTGCTCACTCGGTGGTTTCAAGGTACATTTTTTTAAGGTTATAATTTATTATCTTATATACAAGATGGTTGTTTATGAGATATATTTACCATTTATTGTTACATAAAAAACCGTTTATTTTGATATAGAAATGTAACGTACTATTATGAAGAAAACAAAAGTTATTTAGTTGGTCAATTAATTAAGTGAAATTACCTATTACACCAAATATTACATTTTCTCTAAACACTTTAAAATCATTCCTTCATCTCTTTTTTCCATCTGATTCTTCCAATACCCTCCTCCACCACCACCACTACTGACACCACCACATTTGTATTCCGTTTCTTCACTTTTCTTAACTATTAAACTGTTACGGACTGAAACCATTGCAAGGTATGTGACTTGTCCCACATCGGTTGTTTGGGCAACTGATGTGGGGTTTATAAGCCAAACGAGTTCCCTCACCTATCAGACTAGTCTTTTGGGTTGAGTTCTTCTGTTTGGCTTGTAACATTGGTATCAGAGCCAACCTCGAAGTGGTGGCCTGGAGTGAGCCAGCCGTGACCAACGAGGACTCGGAGTGGTGGCCTGGAATGAGCCATCCGTGACCAACGAGGACGTTGGCCCTTAAGGATGGTGCATTGTTACGAACTGAAACCATTGCAAGGTATGGGACTCGTCCCACATCGGTTCCCTCACCTATCAGACTAGTCTTTTGGGTTGAGTTCTTACCTATCAAACAACATAAAACAACGATTCACTCAATTCCACATAGTAACCAAACCAAGAAATGAAATCGTAATGATCCATTTTAGGGGTGCCCATAATACCCAATCCCGGAACCGACCCGGAATCAGTTCCTACCCGTACTAAGTAAGATCTGGTTTTGGGTTTCTCCCGGACTTGTACCCGACCCAAAACCCGTGTCAAATACCCAACTATACCATTTTCTACCTGACCTGTTTTTGGCTTTTGCTTAATCATACCCGAAACCAGTTCCTGATAATATACCATGTTTGTACACATCTAATACATTTTATTTCCATATAATAACCAAATCTAAGTTCTAAGTACGTTAACAATTTGTGAATTTGTTTTTTAAATTAGAAAATTATAAACCGGGCTCTTTGTATTGGGCCTTGAAACTTAAGCCCAACCCACTAAATAATAACAAGCTTTATACTTGTCCAATATAAAACCTTCACCTAGGGTTTCATCATTCATTCAATATCCTCATTCTAATTAACCAGCCGCATCATCAGGTAACACAATCTCTTCATTCGTCAATTTCAAACCCTAATTGTTTTTATTATTACATAAACTTAACGTTTACAATCACGAATTGAATAACAGGATGGACACACAGATCAAGCACGCAGTGGTGGTGAAGGTGATGGGCCGAACCGGTTCAAGAGGTCAGGTGACACAAGTCAGAGTGAAGTTTCTGGATGACCAGAACCGATTCATCATGAGGAACGTTAAAGGACCGGTCCGTGAAGGTGATGTGCTTACTTTGCTCGAGTCCGAGAGAGAGGCTAGGAGGTTGCGTTGATTCCGTTGTCGTTACAAATGGTTTAATTCTTACGCTCGTTTTGCTGTTGCTTTTGATGTTTGTTTTGAGTTTCAGACTTGATGTTTTGGTTTGAGAAGCTTTATATTATTAGTGTAATATGTGATTGAAGTTGAAATTTTATCTTTGTTATTCGATAGTGTTGTTTGAGATTATTTATTAAGTTAGTAATGAGTTGGGTATTGGAATTTGGACTCTCTATGCTAGGCAGTGTTGTAGTAATTGCGGTGGGGTGGTAAGTAGTGGTGAAGCTTTGACTAAATCACAGGGGTTACCACTTACCAGGGTTGACCGAAGTTACATACCTAAAAGTTTTTGGGGTCAGTGATTTGGTTGGGATCAGGTCGGATTAAAATACATAAGTTTTTGTGACGGTGATTTGGGTCGGTTCAGATGGTTCTCTTGGGTAGAAATAGTTCGTGTATCATAATGGTATTAGAACTAGCTCACCCAGTATTTTATACTCATCAACACTCAAACCCTCAACAGTAGGGCTGTGCTATAGTTAAGAATCGTGAGAACCGTACTAGAATCGAAAATGTTTTGAAAACTAGAACCAGAACCAGAACCTGTTATGGTAAGACTGGTTCGGTACTAGAACCGGTAAAGTCAGTTCTCACTATTTGGTTTTATGGCAGAACCGGTTCAGTCGTTATTTTTCAAATGGGCTGTTCAAACTTTGCAAAATTGCTAAATAAGTTTTTATAGTTGCGTGTCTTTTTTACCCGAAACTGAACTGGGAATCGTTTAATGCAAATACTGAAAACCGCGAACCGTAAGGTAACACACTTTAGTGGTTTTGAGGCACCGGTTTGGTTTCGGATCCTTGGTTATAACGGTTATGAACTGTTTTCTTGCTCATCCTTACTCAAAGGTAAGAGAAAATTATCGTTCCATCATATTTGGGTACATTAGGCGTCATGCCATGTAGTTGCAAAATAGAGGCACCTGCTGGGTTCATCATCAGGTACATTGTTAAACCTTTGAATGCATCTTAGTAAACTAGCAAACTCAATCGGTTAAGGAGTTTGGTTCTATGAACCCGTATTAGTAAAAAGATTAATGAAATGATTGTGTGTGCATAGGTGATAGATTGGTTTGGAACACAGTTGGTTTTATGGCTAAAAGCAACACTTCTAATTGGCAAATTCATTAGTACTTCGGTAAAAAAAAATATGGTCTATATTTGATTAGATGAATGAACTGGGTTCTTTGGGTTTCTTTATCTGCCCCTAGCATCAAACGAGTTACCTGGTTTTTATAAGCCACAGTTCAACGACGAATACACATACAAACAAGCTCAACTATAAGATCATTTCATATGGATATTTGATATTCAATCTTGGCTTTGGTAGAAGCATCACATAAAATATACTTCAAAGTTAAAACCAGGTAATAATAACAATACTTCCATGGATGTCATAGTTTATCTATTTTGCATAATTCACTTTGTTATTCTTCGTTTATGTTACTAGCACAAACACAAGCAATGTAATAATAATGATAGAAAACCAATTGGTGTGCAATGACATTTTTAACCCACTGATCTACTACGCTAAACACGTAACTATACCTCTTTTGATTTATAATTTTATCGCTTTAAAAGGAATCCAACTGTATAATAAGCATGCTCAATCGTTTTACAATTTTTGGGCCTTTGTCGAGTTTGAAGTTTGAACAACTGGTAGGCATCTTTAATGTACAAGCCAAAAATTGCACTAAAGGCATTACACAGTTTAGCTGGCATAATGTATCTAGCATGCGTTCTATGAAACTAATAAGTTATATAATATTGCTTGGCTCTAGTATTTGGGCCAATTTTCTTAGCTAACATAATATAACTAGCATACAACAATTGAAGCACCACATAATTAAACATGCTCAATGACTATGAAGGTATTTAACAAATTAGCAAAATCATTATTTTGATGCCTACCCTTTGGTATAACTAGCTTAATAAGCTCAGCTTCTGTAAACATCTCTTGTTTTTGTATCTGATCAAGGATCAAACAGTTATTATGTATAAATACAACTTCCTGGTGCAAAGTTGCATAATTTATATCTTACTAAATGCCATGCACAATA